>NC_134691.1:31271134-31571134 GCF_050947455.1 Rhinoderma darwinii
CATTCCTATTTTTAAAGCCAGAAACAGGAGGGGTTCCAAAACACAGAATGGTACAAACCTTTCCATTATAATTTTTCTCTGTTTTTGTTCCACTCCTGGTTTTGGTTTACAAATACTGATGCAAAATACGGACCATAATATGAAAGTGTGAAAAAGGCCTTAAAGGGTTATTGGCCTCTAGACCACACCTGAATTTTGGGCTAGTGTACCCGTTTGTGTACAGTATCTTGTGTATCTAGCTCTCTGATACTAATAATATACTTGCTACATCCGGATTTTGCTCCTGCCTTGCGATTTTGGATATACGCCTGGTACGTTTGCTGTTGTACTCCCTGTTATCAATCTCTGCTTTTTTTACTTTGTCTTTGATCATTCTTGCTACTTCTGCCTTTCTTGGCCATGTATTCCTAGTATTAACCATTCATCACCATGTCTCTGCCTCACCTCCTCTGGTGCGTATCTGCTGTTAATCAGTGACTGGGGAAGTGACAATGAGGGCCATGACCAAGGGATCTGACCAGGAAAATGGTGAAGAACATAAGGTTTTCTTAGACTCTGCCTTTTAGTTAGTCAGCACCAAACAGGTTGGGGCATAAGAAGTTCCACTAAACATTGGGTTATTGATTTATAATTATACAACATTACAACAAACCATTGACTACGGAGATTATCAAATTTTATAAAAGTGATACAAGTCGAAACAGTTGCAACTGCTGAAAAAAATCTAAATGTGCGGAATCATGTGAAATTGGTTTGTAAACATTTTGTCACAGATAATTTCTGCCAGTTTTTACTTTTATATGGAGCTCTATATATACGCATGTTGTTTTTGTGCTGTGAAGAGAAAACTGGAGAGAAGTTTCCAGTGCCCCAACTGCAAAATTTACAAAACAGCTTAGCCCAATATTTGAAAAAATTATATTTGAATTTTTTTAAGAGAACATTTCTGTTTTGAGCTTAATAGTAATACATTTTTTAATAGACTTTTCATGTCCAAACTCACAAATCCATAAAAAATAATGAAGTAATGTAGAAGAGGAATCTGTACTTCATACAGTTGACTTAGCATTGATACTTTGCTTTTTGTAATAGTCAAAAATATACACAATTTAATAAAGTTCAGGATTGCCCAATTAAATAAATCCAATTAATTATTAGAGGTATAGGAATGTGATGTAGGAATTTGTAGGTATATAATTTTTGACAACCTGATACCTATCCAATGGGCAAACTTTTAAAAAAGAGTATAAGTAAAATTGGTGCTTTTTGTCCCCAGAAACAGTTCCACTCCTGTCCATGTTTTAAGTCTAGTATTGCGGTTCAACTATATTCAAATGAATAAGAATGAGATTCAATACTAGACATAGGCCCTGTTCACACAGAGATTTTTTTTCAGGCAAAAAACGCAGCGAATACCGCTTTCTCTGCCTCCCATTGATGTCAATGGGAGGTCATTTATTAAATTAATGAAGATATAAGGTTAAAGTTTTTGCGTTCAAGTTACTGAAAATAGAAAATTCCACCTGTAAAAGAACGCTTAAAAGACAATTTTAATATTTGATCCTTTCAAATTTGGGCTAGACTAGCCAATATACTCCTGAAGATACTAGGCTAACCAGGTAGGTAAAAGCTAATTAAGGGTATTAATAGTGAGTAATATTCACATAAAGTTCAACTATTGTAGCAATGCCACATAATCCTCGCTCAAAATATATAAACTATCCATACCTGGACTAATAGCAAAGTGTGCATTTACACTGAATTTGCACTCACTCTCAATAGAAGCAAAGCAACACCTAAGACACAGTGTACATTCACACTCAATAGTAGCAAAGCAACAGCTAAGACACAGTGTACATTCACACTCAATAGTAGCAAAGCAACACCTAAGACACAGTGTGCATTCACACTCAATAGTAGCAAAGCAACACCTAAGACACAGTGTGCATTCATACTCAATAGTAGCAAAGCAACACCTAAGACACAGTGTGCATTCACACTCAATAGTAGCAAAGCAACACCTAAGACAAGTGTACATTCATACTCAATAGTAGCAAAGCAACACCTAAGACACAGTGTGCATTCACACTCAATAGTAGCAAAGCAACACCTAAGGCACAGTATGCATTCACACTCAATAGTAGCAAAGCAACACCTAAGACACACTGCGCATTCACACTCAATAGTAGCAAAGCAACACCTAAGACACAGTGTACACTCTCTCTCAATAGAAGCAAAGCAACACCTAAGACACAGTGTACATTCACACTCAATAGTAGCAAAGCAACACCTAAGACACAGTGTACATTCACACTCAATAGTAGCAAAGCAACACCTAAGACACAGTGTACATTCATACTCAATAGTAGCAAAGCAACACCTAAGACACAGTGTGCATTCACACTCAATAGTAGCAAAGCAACACCTAAGACAGTGTGCATTCACACTCAATAGTAGCAAAGCAACACCTAAGGCACAGTGTGCATTCACACTCAATAGTAGCAAAGCAACACCTAAGACACAGTGTGTATTCACACTCAATAGTAGCAAAGCAACACCTAAGACACAGTGTGGATTCACACTCAATAGTAGCAAAGCAACACCTAAGACACACTGCGCATTCACACTCAATAGTAGCAAAGCAACACCTAAGACACAGTGTGCATTCACATTCAATAGTGACAAAGCAACACCTAAGACACAGTGTGCATTCACACTCAATAGTAGCAAAGCAACACCTAAGACACACTGCACATTCACACTCAATAGTAGCAAAGCAACACCTAAGACACAGTGTGCATTCACACTCAATAGTAGCAAAGCAACACCTAAGACACATTGTGCATTCACACTCAATAGTAGCAAAGCAACACCTAAGACACAGTGTGCATTCACACTCAATAGTAGCAAAGCAACAGCTAAGACACAGTGTGCATTCACACTCAATAGTAGCAAAGCAACACCTAAGACACAGTGTGGATTCACACTCAATAGTAGCAAAGCAACACCTAAGACACAGTGTGGATTCACACTCAATAGTAGCAAAGCAACACCTAAGACACACTGCGCATTCACACTCAATAGTAGCAAAGCAACACCTAAGACACAGTGTGCATTCACATTCAATAGTGACAAAGCAACACCTAAGACACAGTGTGCATTCACACTCAATAGTAGCAAAGCAACACCTAAGACACACTGTGCATTCACACTCAATAGTAGCAAAGCAACACCTAAGACACAGTGTGCATTCACACTCAATAGTAGCAAAGCAACACCTAAGACACATTGTGCATTCACACTCAATAGTAGCAAAGCAACACCTAAGACACAGTGTGCATTCACACTCAATAGTAGCAAAGCAACACCTAAGACACAGTGTGCATTCACACTCAATAGTAGCAAAGCAACACCTAAGGCACAGTGTGCATTCACACTCAATAGTAGCAAAGCAACACCTAAGACACAGTGTGCATTCACACTCAATAGTAGCAAAGCAACAGCTAAGACACAGTGTGCATTCACACTCAATAGTAGCAAAGCAACACCTAAGACACAGTGTATATTCACACTCAATAGTAGCAAAACAACACCTAAGACACAGTGTACATTCACACTTAATAGTAGCAAAGCAACACCTAAGACACAGTGTGTATTCACACTCAATAGTAGCAAAGCAACACCTAAGACACAGTGTACATTCACACTCAATAGTAGCAAAGCAACACCTAAGACACAGTGTGCATTCACATTCAATAGTGACAAAGCAACACCTAAGACACAGTGTGCATTCACACTCAATAGTAGCAAAGCAACACCTAAGGCACAGTGTGCATTCACACTCAATAGTAGCAAAGCAACACCTAAGACACAGTGTGCATTCACACTCAATAGTAGCAAAGCAACACCTAAGACACAGTGTACATTCACACACAATAGTAGCAAAGCAACACCTAAGACACAGTGTACATTCACACTCAATAGTAGCAAAGCAACACCTAAGACACAGTGTGTATTCACACTCAATAGTAGCAAAGCAACACCTAAGACACAGTGTGCATTCACATTCAATAGTGACAAAGCAACACCTAAGACACAGTGTGTATTCACACTCAATAGTAGCAAAGCAACACCTAAGACACAGTGTACATTCACACTCAATAGTAGCAAAGCAACACCTAAGACACAGTGTGCATTCACATTCAATAGTGACAAAGCAACACCTAAGACACAGTGTGCATTCACACTCAATAGTAGCAAAGCAACACCTAAGACACACTGTGCATTCACACTCAATAGTAGCAATGCAACACCTAAGACACAGTGTGCATTCACACTCAATAGTAGCAAAGCAACACCTAAGACACAGTGTGCATTCACACTCAATAGTAGCAAAGCAACACCTAAGACACAGTGTACATTCACACACAATAGTAGCAAAGCAACACCTAAGACACAGTGTACATTCACACTCAATAGTAGCAAAGCAACACCTAAGACACAGTGTGTATTCACACTCAATAGTAGCAAAGCAACACCTAAGGCACAGTGTGCATTCACACTCAATAGTAGCAAAGCAACACCTAAGGCACAGTGTGCATTCACACCCATATATAACAGCACAGCACCTATAGTAATAGTGTGCATTTACACTGACTTGAGCGCCAGCACATAGAAGTAGCACCTATAGCAATAGTGCACATTCACACTTGACAGAGATTTAGCACATAAAACAAGAGCGTGCATTCACACTAAGACAAGATTGAACACCCAACGCGTTTCTGCATCCTTTGTTTCTATTGGATTTTTTTAGAGGTGTATAGTAAAACAGGACAGATTAGCACATCATTTTTCATGCACCGTTTTCATGCCGCCCTGTGTCTGCTATAAATTTACTCTAACAGCACGGCTCTGGTATCTGACCGCGGCGTGTGCGACGGAACGCCGGCTATTTAAGAACTAAGCCCTGCCAATCCAGAGGCTGGACGATTGTATCATGCCCCCAATCAAAATGCGCCACGTCATCAGATGCCCCGCCCTCTCAGGAGCTCATCCAGATTTATCCTCCCTGAGCATATTAAACAACACCCATCGTCACGTTACCATGGGAACCTCGAAGCAGCTGAAAACCCACATAGAGGCGTACCATATAAAACAGGAAGCAATGTATACTGACATAGTGAGAGGTCATAAGAGGATAAAGCATTGAAAAAATAGTCAGATACACATACCCAGCCACCATAAATAGATCACATACCGTTTGCAAAAACATTGAAATCCATATTAAAAAAATGCCATTAATCATGGGACAGAGTATTATAAAACAGGGCAGACTGGTCCAAAATGTAAAAACAACTCCCTCATAGGAAACATGTATAAGAATTATTTTCATTCAAGCCACCAGGTTTAACAGTCTGTAGCAAAAATATCCATCGTGCTTCCCGTTGGAGAATACGTTTATCCCAATCACCACCTCTGGGATGGGGACGTACCCTCTCAATGCCATGGAATCTCAAATGATCAGTATCACCATGATGTTTCTCCCAACTATGGCATGAAATTGGGTATCAGCTCGCTTTTCAGTATCACTAATGTGGTCCCTAATTCGTCTGCGAAACTCTCAAATGGTTTTACCCACATACTGGATACCACAACTACATGTCATTAGGTATACCACACTTTGGGTCCAACAGTTGATGAAATCATGATTTGTGTAAGAACAACCTGATTTAGTACTCATATAAGATTTACTCACTGAGATTGACCTACATGCCTTACAGGCACCACAACTGCCATGTTAAACAAGTAACCGATTTCTAATGGCTCTGGACCAGTCTGTCCTTCATGTTACGTCCTCTACGGTAAGTGATCGCTGGCCTATCATTCAGAAATCCCCCTACATCGGGATCAGCTTTTAAGATACCACAGAATGTCTGGATGACCTCTCTCACTTGTATATTTCTGAGAAGCCATCCTGGGTATCCCCTTCAACCAAATATCGTTTTCAAGTCAGAGGCTGCATTGTGATAGTTGTCATGGCGTGGGGTGTGGACCCACTGGGCCATACCGCGTAGCGGGATAGCAGCTGGCCAAACAGGTACAATGCAATGTCTATAGTCCAGAAAGGGTACCTTAAGCAATGTAGACAGTAGCAGTAGATTCAGGCTAAGATGAGGCTCCGACAGTAGACAGACACCTGGCGGGATGCGACACAATAGATGCAGCGGAGGGCACAACATGACTCCAACTCTTGGCGGCACAGAAGCACGGTAGCACGGGACACAGGGTACAGGCAGCAGGAACGGGTAACACTGGGAACTGGAAAACACTAGGAGACCATTTGCAATGACAAACTTTAGGTAACACAGCAACGCTCAGGCAAGGATCGAGAGGGCAGAGCCCCTTTTATAGACCTGAAGCATTATGGGCTGATTGCAGTATTCTGCAACTGTGCATGTACTGGCCCTTTAAGGCCGTGCACGCACACGCGCCCGGCGGGAGACAGTGTCCGGACCAGGAAGTGAGTGCCGGCATCTCTCAGGAGGGAGATGCCACCGGGAACTCACTTGTCCATGGCCACGGCCGTCAGAGGGTAAGTCAGGACGACGGTCCGCGGGCATAGATGTTGCAATAGTCAGACAGACTTGTGCAATTTGTATGGGCTCGCAGATTTTGGCCCTTTGGGACTCCTTTCTTAAGGGGTTTTGGATGGCAGCTGTCCCACCTTAATAAGGTATTGGTGGCTGTTGGTTTTCTATGAATTTGTGTATTGACTCCTCCTGACACTGACTCACTTATTAGCAGGTCTAAGAATGTAGTCTTGTCCACATGTATTTCTGAGGTAAAAAAAAAACCTAGGTCATTAACATTTAATATTTGTACAAACTCACACTATTAAAGGAAAGGTGTCGCGAACATTTTTTTTTAATATAAATTTGCTTTTAGTATGTTATTAAAATAAATTTTATTTATTTGTGTTTTTGTGTTTTACTTTTTTATTTTTTCTTACTTTTACTTCACTATGGGGGCTGCCATTTTTTTTTCATCTCTGTATGTGTCGATTAATGACACATACAGAGATGGAATACGGCACATACATCCCCATAGAGAATGCGAACGGGAGCCGTTCCATTCACTATGCTGTACGCCGTCTGTGTGGGAACGGCGCATGCGCGGCTCCCACACAGTCCAAAAGGAAGGTCTTCGGCAGAGCGGCATCCGGCGCCATTTTCATGTGGACCGGAAGCCGCAGCCGGACAGTAAGATGACTACTTCTGGTTGCGGGGAGTAGGATCGGAGGCAGCAGCGGCGGCAGGAGCAGGTAAGTTATGTTTGTGTATGTGATGTGTGTATTATGTTCGTGTTATACTGTCTGATTACCACTGTATCTAATCCTCCTACACTGTGTGCCGCCATTTTCTGAGCGAATGCTCAGGAGGATTAGAAGATTCAACCACCTCCTTCTCCTGGCACTAGCCAGGATAAGGGAGGGGGGGATTCTGTGAGCTCACTAGAGCGTGTGTGTCTACACCAAATTTGCAGCATAAAGCAATGTGGTTGCTTTACCACATTGCAATGCTGCAATTTTGGGAATTGCTCCCTCTAATGACCAGTACATGGAAATGTTATAAATTAGAATCTAATTTATAATATTTCCGGACTTGTGAAAAAATTAAAAAAATTAAAACAATGTTTAATCATTTAAATACTAACTGTTTAACTGAAAAATAAAAAAATTTCTAGCGACACATTCCCTTTAAGAAATCATCAATGAACCTTAGCCAGAGAGTAACGCTTGTGGTCCAAAGTTCCATAGCCTCCTGAAAGACAATTTATTTCTCCCACCAGCCCAGCTAAAGATTGACAAAGTTTGGGGCACAAGGACTGCCCATCGGCACTCCCCTGAGCTGGTGGAAAAACTTTATTGTCAAATATGAAGTAATTCCATTCCCAAACAAATCGAAGTAACTTCATAACAAACTCATTATGGCTTTTATATTGAGTACCTCTAGATATGAGGAAATACTGCACTAAATTACAACCCATTTCATGCGGTATGCTGCTATAAAGGGCCTCCATATCCAAACTTTCCAAAAGTACATCAGCATCAGGCTGTACACCGTCTAGCTGTTTCAGAACATCCATTGTATCTCTAACATAAGATGGAAGAGTCACCACAAATGGACGGAGCATACGATCAACATATAAGCTAGCATTTTGTGTAACACTATCAATGTCTGCTACAATAGGCCATCCTTTGAGTGGTAATAGGCCATTGGGTAAGCTATAGAATGTTGCCATAACAGGAAATCCCGGAAGTAAAAAATATAACTATCTCTGGTCAATGAGATCTTCAGATCTCGCAGACATAAACAGCCTGCTTAATTCATCTTTGCAAGGTTTAACTGGGTTAGTCGACAGAATTTCATAACAACTGCGATCGCGAGGCAGATAGATAAATACAATATTAAAATTGTATTTTAAGCTTTCTTTTCCAGGCAGATTTTTCAATGGGTGGTCAGAGACAGAAAAGATAGGGAAAAAAAGCCTCCGCCTCCCACATCAAAAACAGCACCAAAATACTCCATGTGAACATACCCATAGAGTCTCCAGCAGTAAACATAGACCCTCCACCAGTGGAATGGAGTTGTCATCTGTCATTGAATCTTTCACCCTCTATTGGTAATGAGATGACTCTGTTAAATGTGTCCCAATTTACACAACACAAATGAAAAGTAATCAGAGGTAAACAGGAAACGTCAGCCTAGTGTGTGTGCTTCAGTGGCCATTGTGAAAACTTAAATATTTTATCATTTTGATATGTTGAATATACAGTAGATAACCGGTGAGTATCGCAACGTTTTCTGGCAACTGTCTGCTGTATCTGATGGCAAACATAGCTTATGTTGCACAATTTTTACTGCCACCACCAGCAACGCTTGTAACATTTCTCATCCTCATAGCAGTCAAAACGCTGACTGTTCTCATACAACTCATCAGCAGGTACACTATCCTGAATATCTTCCTTAGCACCCGGGGCTGTCTCTTAGGAGAAAATAAGGGCCCCACTAGGGGTCAGTAAAGACAAAGATGACAGAATAGAAATGCTTCTCTTCGGCCGCAAATTAGCTGGAAAGCTGGAAAAACAGGAGGAATGCACAAAACACTAGCTCAAAGTCAAGGGGTCAGAGGTGACATAACTTTGCTGTGACTGAGATAATGACTAAGCCATCCAGTCCACAATGTCATCCACTTTCTCCGCAAAAATACGCCTACCGGAAGCGACGGACAATTGTGGCCTGCTACTACTGGCCAAACTGCTGGGGCCAACAGTGCTGCTGCTGCTGCTACTTGCATAGCACAAGGATTAATATTATTGAAGAAGCTTTGTATATGATGTGATAAAGATTAGTGATTCACAAATTAATGTAAGAATCGAATAGCTGCATGTAGGGTGTGCCTCGAACCCACTTATGTATATATATGTTAAGCACCTTATGTTATGTTATGTAATGCAACTGTATTTATATTAGAAGAAAAGGTTATTTTCCATATAGCCCTATATGTTTTGTACAGACGGGACTCTGTGAAGGCACATTAGCGTTAGAGGTCAGTTGTGGCGTGCGGCTCCTTTAAAAAAGAAATGGGAGGAGCCTAGTCTTTAAAAAAATAATAACATTTTTGTTTTATAGTGACAGTTGGTGAGTGATGGAGGAAAGAGACAGAAAGAGTGATGTGTGTGAGATAAGAGAAGAAGAAAGAAGTCAGTACAAAATTGGCTGATTTGCCGAGCATGGCATGAGCCGCTGTTGTATAGCGGGGCAGGCCGAGAGCTGCCAGATTGGATTTGCCGAGCAGGGTGTGAGCCGCTAGATTTGATAGCCGGGCAGGGCGAGAGCTGCCAGTTGAGATTGCCAGGTAGGACGCAAGCTACCAAGTGACTGATCCACCGAAAATACTTTGTATTGCTAGGCTGAATGGCGTATCACTAACTCAGCACTTCATATGAGAACAAAGATCACCTGCACCACAAGTTTAACTTGAGACTGAACCATTATCCAACACAGTGTCCCGTTCTCACCAGTTATATCAGAAACCGGCAAGTATAGAGCCTATTTATTAGTTAAACCGTCAAGATTATGTACCAAATATTGTAACCATGAATATCGTGCCTCTGTTGGAGTAAAGTTCTGTTCAGCATCTTATACCTGTGTTGTCTGAGGTTCTGCTGACCAATTTTCTCTGCAGGACAGTAACCATCCTAAATCCGTCTCCAAAATCTATCTCTTTATCAAATTATTGTAGATCTGACTATTCTCTTATTCTCACTATGAAACACACACTATGACAATAATCCACTATATTCCTGTATTCTGTGTTTTACCATTTCTCACTCTCTGCCTGACATCCTCTCTCACCTATCTGTAACCCCACAAAGCCGCAGCATTTCCTGGTTGGTCTGGTTATAGTGGCTATGTCTCATATGAATGTCATTCACTAAGTCATTGGTGTCTCATAACTATACTTCTTATGATTGGCTATGCTAGGGGGAGGGCTGCCTGCAAGGCATTATTGGGAAGCCTGCCTGGCTGCCGCCCGAGGTCATGTAATCATTATTCTATGTCTTCTGCTGATCTGTAAAATGGTGGCCACAATTTTGAGCAATTCATGCGGGATGAATCGCTCATCTTTAGTTGATAGATCTCTTTAAAGTGCAAATTAAAACTAAAGTTATACTTTAAGGTCAACGCTAATGTTAATTAAGTCTAGTAGTAATAAACTACAGTATAACTAGACTTGAGATTTTCTTTTTCTTTGGAACGTTGAGTAACCAAATTATTCCCGTAATCCCTATTTTCTACTACATTTCATGTGTGAATTGGCATTCATGCATATCTTTTGACGGTCAGACAAGTTTCCATCACCGACATAAAATAATATCAATATTGAATAAATAACGATTAAAATGAAATATTTCAAGGACCAATTTCAAAAAACACCTATTCACTGTGTTGAAAAGAAAAAACCCAGAATTAAATATAATTTAGAATTTTATTGATAAAGTTATAACATTTCTTTTTCTTGTGCGGTTTGGTTGCCGTGGTAACTTTTAAATAGAACTTTTACTCCTAAGTAAATAACGCTTTAAAGTGCCAGTAAAAATGTGTAAAGAGCAGCAGAAGTTGTAGATTTACTTATAACTCGGTACTGTATGTGCTTTAGAAAATCTTTCCGAACATTCCAGTAAGTCATAGAGCAGGAATGACGCTTTTTAAAGATTGTGTGGATGGAACGGCAGCAAAACATGAAAGAAGATTCCAGTAATTGACTGTTTGTCGATTGTGCAGAGTCAGATTTGTACAGAGTTCAAATTTGAGTATGTTCCTTAGATAAATAGACATCTGTTTCTCCTGCTCCAGTGGAGAAAGTCTTGTAAAAACCTTACTCTATGTAAACATACAAATATTTTCAGCTTACTGTTTGGCTTACTAATCCTTCTAATAACAGTAATAATAAAAAATATATATAATTTAACATCTTAGAAGACCAGTTTTTGGTTCTTAACAACAAGCCATAATTTGCACAAGGAGGGTATAATGGGCTTTACTTTTTTTTTATATTTTAATAGGGTTGTACGCATTGGAAAATCCCTACTTGGTAAAAAGGTTCCTTGACAATAAGCTGATCATAAAGTGTCCCCTTACTGGGACCCCCAGTGATCAGTTGTAATCTGTGGGGAAACTTGACACCTGGTGTTCAATTTCCCTGTAGCGCCACAAAAGGGAAAACGAAGCATTACTCAAGGCCCATTCAAATCAATGAGTTGCTTCTGCAATACAGGACAGGACAGGTCCTCCAGAGGGAGAGACGCTCTTTGTAACTGCTCTACACTCTAGTCAATTGATGGGGATTCTGATAGAGGACCCCTTTTATTAACTCAGAATTCCCTAATAGGGCACATGGAAAGAGGTTTTCTAATTCTTAACTTCTTTAAGCTATCAATCCATTATTTTTCTTTATTAGAAGTGATATACTTTAATTACAAAAGCATTTACATTTTTATTTCTTTCATTTTACATTTTTAAATATACAGAATTCACACTGAAATTAAGTAAACACAAAAAATAATAATGTTTTCCTCTGATAATTTTGTTTTTACCTTATTAGTGTTTTTTTTTTAACTTACGGTATATTTGTATTTTTTTTTTTTTCACAATTTGTCCCCAAAAGTTTATAAAATACAGTTTTCTCTTATAACTGGGGAAGCTATAAGGGCCCCATGGGGAAAATAGCCCTCTATGCTGACATTATTTACCGATCTGAGTCTGCAGGCTTGCCATGCCAACGGCAACCAGTGATCACTTGGTCACATGATCGCATGTTCCAGTAGAAGTCACATTTTAGTAGCCTTTAGCCAGAGAGGCCAGCTGACAGCAAGTCACCCAACCTACTCATACTCAATGGCAGGGTCAGAGGCTTTTCTGTACTTGTATGGAGCGTGGTCGTTAACAGGTTAATATGACATTCCATAAGGGACAAATACACTTTAATAGTTCTGTACTGTATGTAGCTTACTATCATTTATACCTTATGTAGACTCAAAAACATCCCCTATATTCAGATCAGATGCCAGCTGCCTTCCAAGCACTTTCAGAAACAGTGCCACTGTTGTCCATATGCTGGGTTTGGTTTTGCAGCTTTACTTTAGTGTGGCTTAGCTGCATTACCAAACACAGCCCAAGGGCAAGAGAGGCAATTTTTTTAGAAGAAAACATAATTATTTTTTTTAATCTCATACAACTTCTTTGAAGCCATGGCCTCTTAGTTTTAATTATTAGGGGTTTAGTCTTTATATAATTTCGTGCATATACTATATTTGCTTGAAGTTTCCATGGTAGGTTATCTTCAGTCTCCTTCCAAAATCAAAGAAATAACCTGGTGTCAAGATAAAATTGAATTGGGGAAAATTGTAATGTATGGCTGTAACGTCCGCAGCCACAGATCGCAGACTCCTCTCATTCTGCCGACGCCTTCCTTCCAGGAGATGCCAGCATATGCGGCCATCCTGGCCTGCAGTGACCACTAGGGTGCGCGCGCAAGCTCAGTCCCGGCCTTAAAGGGCCAGCCCGCACACATGTTTAGAATTGTCTAATCACCTTGAACTATTAGAAGGGCCCTGCACCTTCACTAATTGCTTGAGCGTTGTTGTGTTTACCTGTGTTAGGTCCCATTCACACGAGCGTGAATCACGTCCATGTGCTGTGCGTTGAAACAACGCACAGCACATGGACCCATTGATTTCAATGGGGCCATTCATACATGCGTGATTTTTCACGCAGCAAGAGTCCGCTGCGTGAAACTCACTGCATGTCCTATATTGGTGAGTTATCAAGCACCTACGTGCCCATTGAAGTCAATGGGCGCATGAAAACCATACATACACCACACACGGATGCACATGGCCATCAATTCAGTTGAAAATAATAAAAAAAAGAAAAGAAAAGATGTGCTTTGCGAGTGGGGGAATAACGCATGCCACTCGCAAAGCTCACTGATGCATAACACAACACACACGGACCCGATTCACGTGCATTTTCACGCGTGAATGGGGCCTAATTCTTGCAAATCGTTCCTTAGTGTTTTCCAGTTCCCAGTTTTCTCATTCCTGCTACCTGTATCCTGTATCCCGTGCTAGCGTTGTTTTCGTCCCTTAGAGAGTTGGAGTCGTGTTGTGCCACCGATCAAGTCTGCTGTGTTACACCACGCCTGGTGTCTGCTGCCAAGTTCCCATCCAAGCCTAACCATTGCTACTGTCTGAACTACCACAGGTACCCTTACTCAGACTATAGACTTTTTACCTGGTACACTGTGTGGCCAGCTGCTATCCCGATTCGGCGGTACGGCCCAGTGGGTCCACATATAGGGAGGCACGGCCCAGTGGGTCCACAATAGGGACTGATTGTAATTTAGTCTTTGCATACAATGTGATGCCATGTTGTCACTACATGTATTTAGCCTTGCATTGGTGAGACCCAAAAAATCATGATGATCCAGAGGAAGGCAAAAACCCTCATGAGGCAAAAAACAATTTTCCTCACTTAAGAAATAAACTTCCTTTCTGACTCCAAATATGACAATCAGATTAGATCCCTGGATATCTATTACATATAACTTGGAATATTATTACATTCAAGAAAAACATCCAGGCCCCTTTCGAACACCAGAACAACTTCCTCCGGCAGAAAATTCCATAGTGTCACTGCTCTTACAGTTAAGAATCCCCTTCTATGTAGATGTAGAAACCTCTAGATGTAGGGAATGCCTCATTGTTATAGTTACAGTACTGGTTATAAATAGATCATCAGAGAGATCTCTGTATTGATGTTTGATATATTTATACATAGTTATTAGGTCACCCCTCAGCTGTCTTTTTTCTAAACAAAATAACCCTAATTTAAAAAATCTTTTTGGGTACTTTAGTCCACTCATTCTTTTTATTACTTTAGTTGCTACCGTCGAACATGCTTAAGTTCTACTATGTCTTTCTAGTGCACTGGTGCCAAAAACTGTACACAATATTCCACGTGCGGTCTGACTAGTGGTTTATAAACTGGGTACTGGAGGGCAATAGTACTAGTACTAGAAGCCCATACAATAGTCATATATTACTAGATGTTCTTCTGGCCATTTATGCAGGATTTCTTCTGTAATTGTTTTTAAGTGGTTGTGCTCAAACTGGATGATATTCAACATTTCATACTTGACCAGCAGGCCTTGTCCTGGCTCTATAAAAACTTTAGTATATTTTGAACCATAGAATGGTTAAGTAGATTTACATGTAAGAATGTACAAACATGTTGTAACGCTCTCTATATGACTCTTTGCCCAATAGTGTACCTGGATCCCGATCCCCTGCTAGCATTGGTACTTAGGTGACAGCTTCAGGGCAGTGATGCAGAGTTGGACAACAAAGAAGCATAGCTGAATTGGACTTGTGTGTCGATAGGGAATCTTGATGGAGCTGAAGTTGCTCTCCACCGCAGGAAATGTCTGACAACAGGCGAGAAAGACAATTCCTTGAGACCATTAATGGGACGGCACTGGATTACCTGAGGTGCAGAGTGTAAGGAAACCTTCTATTCTTCACCCTTAACCCCTGCAAGAAGGTGTGGACTGTGATGGTTGGATTCCCAGATCGCGGTCCTCAGAATAGTCCCCAATAGATAATCTGGCTGCTGGCAGCAGGTTTATCCAGAGTCTTGGTAAAAATAGATCTGGGTCGGTAATAGGCAGTCAGAGCCAGGTCCTGAAATGGGTAGCATAAGGCAGGGACAGGGGTCAGAGCAAAGGTCGGTACACAGGTAGTCAGATAAGTGCAGAGTCAAAGAAGCTGGGTCAAATACAGGGAGTCCACAGGAATAATTAGAAAAATTTCAGGGTACACACCACTAGTACTGATAACTACGCAAGGGCATTAGGGAACAGTTGTACTTTAGAGGTCTCCGGTTGATGATGTTGCATGGCTGGTGCCACATATAGCACAGTGTAAGGAGCTGTGACGTTGCCTTGACAAATAGATGCCACTGCTACAGACTGGCCGGCCAACACGTCTCCCTGGGCAAATGGAGCACCGCAATGAATCCGGTTGGCTCTCGACCTCCAACACATTATCCTTGTGGGAAGACAGTGTAATGGCAGGAAGGAGGTGAAGGGAAAGTGAGCCCTAATCTACCCACCGCCCTGTCCCTGCCTACTTACAACGACCCGCCCTAGGCGACGGGGTACAACTGGGCGGCGGTCCCTACGCTGTCTAGGTGCACGGGAAAACAAACAGGGAACACGCAAGGGAAGGGGCAGTAGCCCACGGAACGCCGCGAGGAAACGGAGCGGTGAATGAGTAGTCAGGACCAGGATAAGGTGGAGTATACCCAAGTGAGCACGGAGGAGGAAGCAAGCCGGAGGCAAAGCAAAGCAGGTAAGCAGAACAGCAGCAAGGCAGAAGCACGGCAGAAGCAGGCTGGAGCAAGCAGCAGTGGGGCCAGGAATCCAAAAGAATTACAAGCACTGAGGAGGAGAACACAGCAGGTAATAAAGGACAGGGGCGGAGCTAACTCCGACTGACCAGGCCGCGATAGGCTCTCCCACTCCTGAGCCTGCCACCCTGGTTGGTGGGAGAGGGTGTCAGTCGAACAGGTCTGGCCTCAGGTGTGGATTGATTAATCCCAGGAGTATACCTAGACGTAGTACCTGGCAGATCCCTAACAGTACTCCCCCTTTTATGAGGGGCCACCGGACCCTTACTAAGAGGACCCGGTTTAGTAGGGAAGAGAAGGTGGAACCTCCTGATCAATACCCCAGCGTGAACATCACGGGCAGGTACCCAAGTCCTCTCCTCCGGCCCGTACCCTCTCCAATGGACCAGGTACTGGAGGGAGCCCTGGACCATCCTACTGTCCATAATCTTGGCCACCTCGAATTCCACCCCCTCAGGGGTGAGAACGGGAACAGGAGGTTTCCTCGAGGGGGACCAGGACGGGGAGCAGCGTTTAAGGAGGGAGGCATGGAAGACGTCATGTATGCGAAAGGATGGGGCAGCTCCAGACGGAAGGATACAGGGTTGAGGACTTCAATGATCTTATAAGGCCCAATAAATCGGGGAGCAAACTTCCTGGACGGGACCTTAAGGCGCAAGTTCCTGGACGACAACCAGACCAAATCCCCGACGACAAACCGGGGGTTAGCAGAACGTCTACTATCCGCCTGAATCTTTTGTGCGCTCTGTGACGCCTCTAGGTTCTTCTGAACCTGGGCCCAGACAGTGCACAGTTCCCGATGAACATCCTCTACCTCAGGATTATTGGAACAACCAGGGGAAATGGAGGAGAACCTTGGGTTAAACCCGAAATTACAGAAAAAAGGGGAGACCCCTGACGAGTTACTGACCCGGTTATTCAGGGAAAATTCAGCAAGGGGAAGGAATGAGACCCAATCGAATTGACAGTCAGAGATGAAACACCTTAAATATTGTTCCAGGGACTGGTTAGTCCTCTCCGTTTGGCCATTAGTTTCGGGATGGAAGGCGGAGGAGAAGGACAGATCAATCTCCAACTTTTTACAAAAGGCTCTCCAAAATAAGGAAACAAATTGTACCCCTCTGTCAGAAACGATATTGACTGGGGCCCCATGGAGACGCAGGATGTGTTTCACAAACAAAGAAGCTAACGTCTTGTCGTTAGGTAGCTTCTTAAGGGGCACAAAGTGGCACATCTTGCTGAAGCGGTCTACTACCACCCACACCACCGACTTGCCCTGAGATGGAGGCAAATCGGTGATAAAATCCATGGAGATATGGGTCCAAGGTCTCTGGGGAATGGGCAAGGAACGTAGTAGGCCCGCAGGTCGGGACCTAGGGGTTTTGGACCTAGCGCAAACCTCACAAGCGGCGACGTAAGCCCTAACGTCTTTAGGCAACCCAGGCCACCAATAGTTTCTGGTAATGAGGTGTTTGGTGCCCAAGATGCCAGGATGACCAGATAGAGCGGAGTCATGGTTTTCCCTGAGTACCCTTAGCCGGTATTGCAGGGGAACAAACAGTTTGTCCCCAGGGACGTTCCCGGGAGCTGCACCCTGATCAGCCGCGATATCAGAAGCTAAATCAGAATCCGTGGCAGAAATGATTATACCAGGGGGTAAAATACAAGCAGGATTTTTCTCGGAAGGAGGATTGGCCATGAAACTACGTGACAGGGCATCAGCCTTAATATTCTTGGACCCAGCCCTATAGGTAACCAAGAAATTAAATCTGGTAAAGAATAGTGCCCACCGAGCTTGTCTAGGATTAAGCCTCCGGGCCGATTCTAGGAAAACCAGATTCTTGTGATCCGTAAGGACCGTTACCTGGTGTCTGGCCCCCTCCAGGAAGTGCTGCCACTCTTCAAAAGCCCATTTAATGGCTAGAAGTTCGCGGTTGCCAATATCATAGTTACTCTCCGTGGGCGAAAACTTCCTAGAGAAGTAAGCACAGGGGCGGAGATGGGTGAGGGAGCTGGTACCCTGGGACAAGACGGCCCCCACTCCCACCTCGGATGCGTCAACCTCCACAATAAATGGCTCCTCTTGGTTGGGCTGAATCAGCACGGGGGCCGAGATAAAGCACTTCTTGAGGGTCTCAAAGGCCTGGACGGCCTCGGGGGGCCAATGGAGGACATCAGCACCCTTGCGAGTAAGGTCCGTAAGAGGCTTAGCGACGACCGAGAAGTTGGCAATAAATCTCCTGTAATAGTTGGCGAACCCTAAAAAACACTGTAACGCCTTAAGGGAGGCAGGTTGGACCCATTCCGCCACAGCCTGAACCTTGGCAGGGTCCATGCGGAATTCATGAGGAGTGAGGATTTGCCCTAAAAATGGTATCTCCTGTACCCCAAAGACACATTTTTCAGTCTTAGCAAACAGATTATTCTCCCGAAGGACCTGGAGCACCTTCCTGACATGCTCCACGTGGGAGGACCAGTCCTTGGAAAACACCAGTATGTCATCAAGGTACACAACAAGAAAATTACCCAGGTAATCTCTCAGGATTTTATTAATAAAATTCTGGAAGACAGCAGGGGCATTACACAACCCAAAGGGCATGACCAGGTATTCGAAATTACCGTCGGGTGTGTTGAACGCAGTTTTCCACTCATCCCCCTCTTTGATGCGGATAAGGTTATATGCCCCCCGTAGATCGAACTTAGAAAACCATTGGGCTCCCTGAACCTGATTAAAAAGATCCGGAATCAAAGGAAGTGGGTACTGGTTCCTTACGGTGACCTTGTTCAGGTTACGATAATCAATGCACGGCCTAAGACCACCATCCTTCTTCCCCACAAAGAAGAAGCCAGCACCTACAGGAGAAGTCGAGGGGCGAATGAAACCCTTGGCCAGGCATTCTTGGATATACACCCTCATAGCTTCACGTTCAGGACATGAAAGATTAAATATCCTACCCTTAGGAAGCTTGGCACCAGGCACCAAATCGATGGCGCAATCGTAATCTCTATGGGGGGGCAACACCTCGGAGGCCTCCTTAGAAAACACATCGGCGAAGTCCTGAACAAACTCAGGAAGCGTGTTTACCTCCTCCCGGGGAGAAATAGAGTTAACAGAAAGACATGACATAAGACATTCATTACCCCATTTGGTGAGATCCCCAGTATTCCAATCAAACGTGGGATTATGCAACTGCAACCAGGGAAGACCTAATACCAGATCAGACGATAATCCCTGCATCACCAGTACAGAGCACTGCTCCAAATGCATGGAGCCAACCAGGAGTTCAAAAACAGGAGTATGCTGAGTAAAATAACCATTAGCAAGGGGAGTTGAGTCGATACCTACTACAGGGATAGGATAAGGTAAATCAATAAAAGGCATTTTTAGAGACATAGCAAATTCCACAGACATGATATTAGCAGATGAGCCAGAATCCACGAAGGCACTGCCATTGGCAGACCGGCCAGCAAACGAGACCTGAAAGGGAAGCAAAATTTAATTGCGTTTCACATTAACGGGAAATACCTGTGCGCCCAAGTGACCTCCCCGATGATCACTTAGGCGCGGAAGTTTTCCGGCTTTTTATTCTTGCGCCTGGGACAGGTGTTCAGAAGATGCTTGTCGTCCCCACAGTAGAAGCAGAGACCCTTCATTCTGCGAAACTCCCTACGTTGTCGAGCGGACATGGAGGCCCCGAGTTGCATAGGTACCTCCGAGTCCTCCGTGGAGGGGCGAGGAGACGGGACCTCAGGGGGGATCGCAGAAAAATCAGAGGGGGGCACATTGAAGCGTTCAAGCTGACGTTCCCTGAGACGTCGGTCAAGTCGTACTGCTAGGGCCATAACCTGGTCAAGGGAGTCAGAAGAGGGGTAGCTAACCAGCAGATCCTTCAGGGCGTCAGATAATCCTAAACTAAACTGGCACCGAGAAGCTACGCACCACTTTCTAAAATCAGAACAGTACTCCTCAACCGGTCTCCTACCCTGACGTAAGGTCACCAGCTGACTCTCGGCTAAAGCAGTCCTGTCAGTCTCGTCGTAAATGAGTCCGAGGGCAGAGAAAAAGCGATCAACAGAGGAAAGTTCAGGGGCATCAGGAGCCAAGGAGAAGGCCCACTCTTGGGGCCCTTCCTGGAGTCGGGATATGATGATACCCACCCGCTGGTTCTCGGAACCTGAGGAGTGGGGTTTAAGGCGGAAATACAGTCTGCAACTCTCCCGGAAGGAGAGAAACGTCTTACGGTCCCCTGAGAACCGGTCAGGTAACTTGAGGTCGGGTTCTAGAGGTGAGGTGAGGGGAACTACTACGGCAGCGTCACCCTGGTTGACCCTCTGGGCCAGGGCCTGGACCTGTAGGGAGAGGCCCTGCATCTGCTGGGTCAGGGTCTCAAGGGGGTCCATGATAGCGTCAGCGTAGGGGAAATGGTAGACTAGGTAAGTGGCTTGTAATTATGTAATGGCAGGAAGGAGGTGAAGGGAAAGTGAGCCCTAATCTACCCACCGCCCTGTCCCTGCCTACTTGCAACGACCCGCCCTAGGCGACGGGGTACAACTGGGCGGCGGTCCCTACGCTGTCTAGGTGCACGGGAAAACAAACAGGGAACACGCAAGGGAAGGGGCAGTAGCACACGGAACGCCGCGAGGAAACGGAGCGGTGAATGAGTAGTCAGGACCAGGATAAGGTGGGGTATACCCAAGTGAGCACGGAGGAGGAAGCAAGCCGGAGGCAAAGCAAAGCAGGTAAGCAGAACAGCAGCAAGGCAGAAGCACGGCAGAAGCAGGCTGGAGCAAGCAGCAGTGGGGCCAGGAATCCAAAAGAATTACAAGCACTGAGGAGGAGAACACAGCAGGTAATAAAGGACAGGGGGCGGAGCTAACTCCGACTGACCAGGCCGCGATAGGCTCTCCCACTCCTGAGCCTGCCACCCTGGTTGGTGGGAGAGGGTGTCAGTCGAACAGGTCTGGCCTCAGGTGTGGATTGATTAATCCCAGGAGTATACCTAGACGTAGTACCTGGCAGATCCCTAACAGTCAGAAATGAAAACTGTGTCTTCTTCAGATTAATATACAACAATGTAAAAATAATTGAATAAATGATCTACCGTTAAAGCATGTTTAATGAATAGTCGAATATCCCCTAACTTGGACACAGTCACCTACGGTATAGACAATTAGAACACAATTATTGTTGTCATACTCATGTTCTGTATCGGTCTGTGTGAGACTACTTTCACTGGGCACTATGTTTGACAAATCCTGGGAAATTCTCATGATGTACAGCGTAGGTCTAACATGCTCACAGGCTTCTATTAGCCAAAAATATGCCAAAAGATTCCTCTCGTCTCACAGTAGACCATTATGCATCCGTTTGTGTTTATTTTAACTGCATTGAAAAGTGAAAATGTTTTCTTTCAATGAGAGTCAATGGTATATATTTAGCAGTACTCATGGCCGGCCTCAGGGATGTGGGAACTGTATGGTCACACACTGGACACATCGGCAACAAGAGGGAACATCAGGGGCATTTGTGACCACCAGAAATCGTATTAAATAACTTTAATGTATAGCACTGTTATTAGATCACATATAGAGCTGTGATTTGGTGGCTGTATGTTGGTGCTACTTGAGCATTGTATGGTGATATTTACTTTGTGAGGCACTGCTGGTTAGGCACTGTACAGCATGTTATATTTGCAGTGTGTGGTGGTGGCGGCGGCACTGTATAGAATTGTTATTTAGCTAACAAATGGCACTGTATGGTACTTATAATTAGGCACTGCTTGGTTTGGTTATTTTTACACTATATGACAATCATCATAAACTGTATGGAAGCGTCAACAGAAAGTTCTGCACAAAGCAGCATCCAACATAAGTTCTAACTCGAATTTTTATATGTTTCCGCCGGACCAGTGGCATAGCTATAGGTGTCACAGCGGTTGCAGTTACGACCAGGCCCTGAAGCTAGTAGGGCCCATTGCCCCCATCACCACGTATGTCAACAGTTACTGTAGTAACTAGGGCTTATGAAATTTCCAATAGGTGAACCTACATGAGCAGACAATATCACACATGATAGGCTTAGGCTCTATTCACTCGTCAGGATCCGAGTGTCGGCTGATAAAAACAGCTGTTTTGCATCCGTTCTGGGCAGTATTTCCATTTTTAACGTGACGATTTTGACCCACTTTAGATCAGTTTTTTTCTTTGTCCGTTTTAAAAAGGGATGAATTTAATTTGTCAATGTTTTGCCACACCCGTCCCTCTGTAGATAATGGCACACACTGCCCTCTGTAGATAATGGCACACACTGCCCTCTGTAGATAATGCCACACAGCCCCATGTAGATACTGCCACATTGCCCACTGTAGATAGTGGCACACAGTCCCCTTGTAGGTAGTGCCACACAGCCCTTTTTTAGGTAGTGTCACACAGCTCCCTTGTAGATAACACCCCCCCTGCTGTGGATAGCGCCACTGTAGCTCCCTGTAGGAGCAGAATATCGGAATCCACTTCAGGTGTTGCCCCTGATGTCACTGTATATATATGGATAGTGATGTCAAGGTCTTCTCTTGGAGCGGATTCCCCAGCCATAGTTTCGATAATGCTGCGCAGGTCACGTGATGTGTCTCCAGTAGCAAAATCCTTACTTCCGGCGCTACCCTGTCAATGATCTTTGAGTACTGTTTTCCGGCTGGCTCAATGTACGTGTACATCATTCCTGGCGTCACTGTACACTGAGGGAAGTGGTGGACCGGATGCTCCCTTTCTTCTGAATAGCTGTGATAGCGTAGGAGTGGGTATGCATGGTAAACACTGCTAGTCTCTGAGAATTTGGGGTTTCTACACTAGCAGTGTTTACCACGCATGCCCACTCCTGCGCTAACACAGCGCCTGCGCGTCATTTTCTCTCCCCTAGCAGCGGACCGGAACCAGAATCGGAATCAGAAGAAATGCTGTCAGTGATGTCAGGAGCAGAGCTGGAGTCCCAGTCAGAGTGCTAGTAGCCCCATATATGGACAGTGATGTCAGAGGCTTCCCCAGAGTCTCGGAGCAGAGCCTATACTAGTGCTCTGTCCTGGACTCCGGCTCTGGGGAAGTCCCAGACATCACTGTCCATATATGGACAGTGATGTCAGAGGCTTACCCAGAGTCCCGGAGCAGAGCCTATAGTAGCACTCTGCCTGAGACTCTGGCTCTGGGGAGCAGAGCCCATACTAGTGCTTTGCTGGGACTCCAGCTCTGATGAAGCCCCTGACATCACTGTCCATAAATGGACAGTGATGTCAGAGTATTCCACAGAGTCCTGGAGCAGAGTCTATGCTAGCGCTCTTCTCTGGGACTCCGGCTCTGGGGATATATAAATTTTTGGGGTCAAATTAAGTTGTTTTTTTACCATTATGTAAGAGAGAGTGTTGTTTGGTACAGCACTGATATGTTGCACGTTAAATCTTTAGATCTCTGATCTAATGAGGGCAGTAAAATTGCAACGGAGATTAGAAAATGTTTATAGCTGGGTGTAGTATGCGTGATGGAAAGCGAGACAACTTGAGAAAGGCTCCAGTGTAAGGAGCTGAAACATTCCACTGAGGGTAATAAAGTACCCTGGATTTTTCACTTATACTACAGAGTGCTGCCTATTTCTTTGTGATAGATAGATAGATAGATAGATAGATAGATAGATAGATAGATAGATAGATAGATAGATAGATAGATAGATAGATAGATAGATAGATAGATAGATAGATTTTCAACTGGAGTGCACCCATAATAACATAGAATTCCCTAATAGAGTATTGGAAAATGTGATAGATAGATAGATAGATAGATAGATAGATAGATAGATAGATAGATAGATTTTCAACTAGAGTCCACCCATATTTTTGTTGGAATGTGCTGTTCATACTTTTCTGTTGTTTATGTGATTCATATATGTGGGGTTAGTGACTGCCTCCATTTTTTGTTCATGGACTCCCCTCATTCTGCCCTGGGTGATTTTAATTAATTTAATGCTGGTTTCTACCATCCCCAGATATATGTAGGCTTAGTATGTCACGTTGGGTGCGTGGATCTACTAGGTCGTACCGCCTTAACGGTATGGCAGATGGCCAACAGGACACAGGTCAAAGTCTATAGTTCGTATAGGTGTACCTGTGGTAGCTTCAGGCAGTAGCAAGACAGGCTCGGATGGGACTTAGGCAGCAGGCAGACACCAGGCGTGGTGCAGCAGGAGAGGCGTGGTACTCAGCGCAGCATGACTCCAACTCAATACGACACTTGAACCAGGATAACTCGGGATACAGGTTACAGGTAGCAGGAACGGGAACACTGGGAACTGGAAGACACTTAGGGAACAATTTGCATAGACAAACATAGGTAACAGCAACAATGCTCAGGCAATCCAGGGTGCTCATGGGTTAATTTGGTGCTTTAACTCAGGTGCGCGCGCTGGTCCTTTAAGAGCAGGCACGAGCGTGCGCGCGCACCCTACGGGACCTGGCGTCTCCCGAGGAGGAGATGGGGACCAGCGCTCACTGATCCATGGCTGTGGCCGTCAGGAGGTAAGTAAACCTGGTGGCCCGCAGCCATGGGCATTACAGTATCCCCCCTCTTATGCCCCCTCTTGAGGCCAGAGCGAGAGAGAAACTTCTTCAGGAGTGTAGGAGCATTGAGGTTCTCTTCTGGCTCCCAGGACCTCTCTTCAGGACCAAACCCCCTCCAATCCACCAACTAAAAAGCTCTTCCTCCTACTTTCTTGGTGTCCAAGGTCTCCTTAACCTCGAAGGTATCTGAAGAACAGCTGGAGGCCACTGCATGGCTAGGAATCTTGGTATAGCGGTTTAGGACCACAGGCTTCAGGGGGGAGACATGGAAGGAGTTAGAGATCTTGAGGGTAGGAGGCAGCCAAAGCTTGTAGGAAACAGGATTAATCTGCTGTAGGATCTCGAAGGGTCCAAGGAACCAGGGAGCGAAATTGTATGATGGCTCTCTCAGTTGGAAATTCCTGGAGGACAGCTAGACCTTGGTGCCTGGGAGAAATTGAGGAGGTTCTCTTCTCCTTGGGTCTGCCTTCCATTTCATGCAGTCAACCGCCAGGAGAATGGAGGATCGAGTCTGCTGCCAGATCCTCGGGAAGTCCCTAAAAACAGAGTCAGCTGCTGATACCTCGGACACAATGGACACCGGGAGAGGAATTAGTGGGTGTTTGCCAAAGACAATGAAGAACGGTGTGGTTCTTGTGGACTCGCTAGTGTGATTATTGTAAGAGAACTCGGCCCAGGGAAGAGCTGCACCCAGTCATCATGCTGCTTGGAGATGAAGTGTTGTAGGTAGTTCTCCATGATTTGGTTGATCCTCTCGACTTGACCATTGGACCGAGGATGGTAGGCTGACGAAAAGTCCAGCTTTACATTGAGGAGTTTACAGATGGC
This sequence comes from Rhinoderma darwinii, assembly GCF_050947455.1. Lineage (NCBI taxonomy): Eukaryota > Metazoa > Chordata > Amphibia > Anura > Rhinodermatidae > Rhinoderma > Rhinoderma darwinii. Next base: position 31,296,597 of record NC_134691.1, read on the forward strand.
CCTCCAGAACCTTGAGGAGAACTGAACCCCCCGATCAGACACGATATGCTGAGGCAAGCCGTGGAGGCGAACAATGTGTTGGATGAAGAGGGCGGCCAATATAGAAGCAGAAGCTAGACCGGTCAGCAAAACGAAGTGAGCCATCTTTGAAAAGCGATCCACCACCACCCAGACTGCACTGCATCCCACAGAGGAGGGCAGGTCCGTAACAAAGTCCATTGCTATATGCTGCCAGGGAGCATCAGGCACAGGCAATGGCTGGAGCAGGCCAGTAAGTTTGGAGTGAGCAACCTTGTCAGCTGCGCACACCGAGCAGGAAGAAACAAAGTCCATGATGTCTTTTGGCAGCGTGGGTCACCAGAAATGACGGGCAATCAGGTCTCGGGTCTTACGGGTACCCGTGTGAGCTGCAAGTCTGAAGATGTGTCTCCAGCGAAGGATTCTACCTTTGTCTGCCAGGCATACAAAAGTCCTCACCGGAGGTATGTCTCTAACCTGCAAAGGGTTGACCGAGACAATGCAAGACGGGTCAATAATACTTTGTGGAGACTCCATGGTGTCCTCTGTCTCGAATGACCTGGACAAGGCATCGGCCCTCACATTCTTGTCGGCCGGACGGTAGTGGAGCTCAAACTGGAATCGGGCAAAGAACAGTGACCACCTGGCTTGTCGGGGGTTCAGTCGTTGGGCTGTCTGGGGATAGGCGAGATTCTTGTGGTCGGTGAATATCAAGATGGGATGAACTGCGCCCTCTAGTAGATATCTCCACTCCTCTAGGGCCAATTTGATGGCCAGTAACTCCCAATACCAAATCGAGTATTTGTGTTTTGTGGAAGAGAAGAGTTTAGAGTAATAGCCACATACCATTATCTTGCCCTTGGAACCTCTCTGGAACAGGAGTACACCAGCACCAACAGAGCAACGCCTCGTTCACCTCCAACGAAAACTGTCGAGATACATCTGGATGATGGAGGATAGAGGCTGACGTGAAGGCACTCTTCATGCTATTAAATGCAGATTCCACTTCTGGAGTCCACACCTTGGCGTTCATGCCTTTCTTGGTGAGGGTAGAGATAGATGTCAGTGTAATGGCAGGGGGTAGGGAGACGGACAAGTGAGCCCTAATCTACCCGCCACTCTGTCCCTGCCTACTTGCAACGACCCGCCCTAGGCGACGGGGTACAACTGGGCGGCGGTCCCTGCGCTCAGTAAGTGCACGACAAACACGACAAACATACAAAGGAACACAAGCAAGAAAAAGGGGCCGTTGCCCACGGCAACACCGTGAGCAACCAGAGTGGTGAACGAGCCGAGTCAAGCCAGGAGTGTGCGAGGTACAAAACGAAAAGCAGAAGAGTAGTCGGTAAGCCAGGGTCTGTATGGAGCAGGATCAAAAATAGCAGGAGCTGTAGCTGGGCCAGGAAACCACAAGGAAAGAATCACAAGCACCGAGGGACAGGAAGTGCAGGCTTAAATAGACCGAGGGCGGGAGCTAGCTGAGTCTGGCCAGGTTACGATAGGTTCTCCCACTCCTAAGCCTGCCAGCCTGAATGGTGGAAGCAGGAGTCAGTCTCAGGGATGTATTCTCAGGTGCTGACTGATTAGTTCTGGGAGTTAACCCCGAAGCTGTGCCTGGCAGATCCTTTACAGTACCCCCCCTTTTATGAGGGGCCACCGGACCCTTTCTAAGTGGACCTGGCTTACTGGGGAAACGCAGGTGGAACCTCCTGACCAATACCCCAGCGTGAACATCCCGGGCGGGTACCCAAGTCCTCTCCTCGGGCCCGTATCCTCTCCAATGGACCAGGTACTGGAGGGAGCCTTGGACCATCTTGCTGTCCACAATCCTGGCCACCTCGAATTCCACCCCCTCAGGGGTGAGGATGGGAACAGGAGGTCTCCTCGAGGGAGCCAAGGACGGGGAGCAGCGTTTGAGGAGGGAGGCATGAAACACGTCGTGTATCCGAAAAGACAGGGGTAACTCCAGCCGGAAGGAGACAGGATTGAGGACCTCAATGACCTTATACGGCCCAATAAACCGGGGAGCAAACTTCTTGGACGGAACCTTGAGACGCAAGTTCCGAGACGACAACCACACCAGATCCCCGACCATAAACAGGGGGTTAGCAGAAAGTTTTTTATCAGCCTGAGTTTTTTGTACGCTCTGGGACACCTCTAGGTTTTTCTGAACCTGGGCCCAGACTGTGCACAGTTCCCGATGAACGACCTCTACCTCGGGATTGTTGGAACTACCAGGTGAAACGGAGGAGAACCGTGGATTAAACCCAAAATTACAAAAAAAAGGAGAGACCCCTGACGAGTTACTGACCCGGTTATTAAGGGAAAATTCGGCGAGGGGAATGAAAGAGACCCAATCAAATTGACAGTCAGAGACAAAACACCTTAAGTATTGTTCTAGAGATTGATTAGTCCTCTCCGTTTGGCCATTGGTTTCAGGATGGAAGGCAGAGGAGAAGGACAGATCAATCCCCAACTTCATACAGAAGGCTCTCCAAAACAATGAAACAAATTGTACCCCTCTGTCCGTAACAATATTGACAGGGACCCCATGGAGACGCAGGATGTGTTTGACAAACAAGGTAGCCAACGTTTTGGCGTTGGGTAGTTTCTTGAGGGGCACAAAGTGGCACATCTTACTGAAGCGGTCCACCACCACCCACACCACCGACTTGCCTTGGGATGGAGGCAAATCGGTGATAAAATCCATGGAGATATGTGTCCAAGGTCTCTGGGGAATGGGCAACGAACGCAGTAAGCCCGCTGGTCGGGACCTGGGAGTCTTGGACCTAGCACAAACCTCACAAGCGGCGACGTAGGCCTTAACGTCTTTAGGCAACCCAGGCCACCAATAATTTCTGGTAATGAGGTGTTTGGTACCCAGGATGCCTGGATGGCCAGATAGTGCGGAGTCATGATTTTCCCTAAGTACCCTTAGCCGGAATTGCAGGGGAACAAACAGCTTGTTCTCAGGAAGGTTCCCGGGAGCTGCACCTTGATCAGCAGCAATATCAGAGACTAAATCAGAATCGATCAAGTAAATGATTATACCTGGAGGAAAAATACAAGCAGGATCTTCCTCCGAAGGAGGGCTGGCCATGAAGCTACGCGACAGTGCATCAGCCTTAATATTTTTAGACCCAGCCCTATAGGTAACCAAAAAATTGAATCTGGTAAAAAATAACGCCCATCGAGCTTGTCTCGGGTTTAGCCTCCGGGCAGATTCTAGGAAAACCAGATTCTTGTGGTCGGTAAGGACCGTTACCTGGTGCCTAGCCCCCTCCAGGAAGTGGCGCCACTCTTCAAATGCCCATTTAATGGCTAAGAGTTCGCGGTTGCCAATATCATAGTTACTTTCAGTTGGCGAAAACTTCCTGGAGAAGTAGGCACAGGGGCGGAGATGGGTGAGGGACCTGGTACCCTGGGACAAGACAGCCCCCACTCCCACCTCAGATGCGTCAACTTCCACGATAAATGGCTCCATTTGGTTGGGCTGAACCAGCACCGGGGCCGAGACAAAGCACTTCTTAAGGACCTCAAAAGCCTGGACAGCTTCAGGAGGCCAGTGGAGGAGATCAGCACCTTTGCGAGTGAGGTCCGTAAGGGGCTTAGCGATGACCGAGAAGTTAGCAATAAATCTCCTGTAATAATTAGCGAACCCCAAAAAACACTGTAACGCCTTCAGGGAGGCAGGTTGGACCCATTCCGCCACAGCCTGAACCTTGGCGGGGTCCATGCGGAATTCATGAGGAGTGAGGATTTGACCCAAAAATGGAATCTCCTGTACCCCAAACACACATTTTTCGGTTTTGGCAAACAGTTTGTTTTCCCGAAGGACCTGGAGCACCTTCCTGACATGCTCAATGTGGGAGGACCAGTCCTTGGAAAACACCAGTATGTCATCAAGGTACACTACCAGAAAAACCCCCAGGTAATTTCTCAAAATCTCATTTATGAAATTCTGGAAGACCGCAGGGGCATTACACAACCCAAAGGGCATGACGAGGTATTCGAAATGGCCTTCGGGCGTGTTAAACGCAGTCTTCCACTCATCCCCCTTCTTTGATGCGAATAAGGTTATACGCCCCCCGTAGATCCAATTTAGAAAACCATTGGGCCCCCTGAACCTGATTAAAGAGATCAGGAATCAAAGGAAGGGGATACTGGTTCCTTACCGTGACCTTATTCAGGCTACGGTAGTCAATGCATGGCCTAAGACCACCATCCTTCTTCCCCACGAAGAAGAAGCCAGCACCTACCGGAGAAGAAGAGGGACGAATGTAACCCTTGGCCAGGGATTCCTGGATATACACTCTCATAGCTTCACGTTCGGGACAAGAAAGATTAAATATCCTACCCTTAGGAAGCTTAGCTCCTGGTACCAATTCGATAGCGCAATCGTATTCTCTATGAGGAGGTAACACTTCGGAGGCCTCCCTAGAGAAAACATCAGCGAAGTCCTGAACAAACTCGGGTAGCGTATTCGCCTCCTTAGGGGGAGAAATAGAATTAACAGAAAAACATGACGTACAACATTCATTACCCCATTTGGTTAGCTCCCCAGTATTCCAGTCAAACGTGGGATTATGCAACTGCAACCAGGGAAGACCTAGAACCAAATCGTACGATAATCCCTGCATCAACAGTACAGAGCATTGCTCCAAATGCATGGAGCCAACAAGGAGTTCAAAAACAGGGGTATGCTGTGTAAAATAACCATTAGCAAGAGGAGTGGAGTCGATACCCACTACCGGGACAGGTTTAGGCAAATCAATAAGAGGCATAGCAAGGGACATAGCAAATTCCACAGACATGATATTAGTAGAGGACCCTGAATCCACGAAGGCACTGCCGGTAGCAGACCTACCACCAAAAGAGACCTGAAAGGGAAGCAAGATCTTAGTACGTTTCATATTTACAGGAAATACCTGTGCGCCCAAGTGACCTCCCCGATGATCACTTAGACGCGGAAGTTCTCTGGCTGCAATCTTACGCTTAGGACAGTTGTTCACTTGATGCTTGTCGTCCCCACAGTAGAAGCAGAGACCATTCTTCCTGCGGAATTCTCTACGTTGTTGGGGGGACACGGAGGCCCCGAGTTGCATAGGTATCTCTGAATCTTTCGGGGAGGAACGAAGCAACGGAGCTTCGGGAGGCATCATGGGGGAGTCGGAGGAGAAAACACATAAACGTTCATGTTGTCGTTCCCTGAGACGTCGGTCAAGTCGTACCGCTAAAGCCATAACCTGGTCTAGGGAGTCAGAAGAGGGATAGCTAACTAGCAGGTCTTTCAGGGCATTCGACAGACCCAACCTAAACTGGCACCTTAAGGCAGGGTCATTCCACCGAGAAGCTACGCACCACTTCCGAAAGTCAGAGCAATACTCCTCAACAGGTCTCTTACCCTGACGTAAGGTCACCAGCTGACTCTCGGCAAAGGCAGTCCTGTCAGTCTCGTCATAAATAAGTCCGAGAGCAGAAAAGAAACAATCAACGGAGGAAAGTTCAGGGGCGTCAGGAGCCAAGGAGAAGGCCCACTCTTGGGGCCCTTCCTGGAGCCGGGACATAATTATACCCACCCGCTGGCTCTCAGAACCTGAGGAATGAGGCTTTAAACGAAAGTAAAGCCTACAACTCTCCCGAAAGGAGAGAAAAGCCCTCCGGTCCCCTGAGAATCGGTCGGGCAACTTGAGGTGGGGTTCAAGAGGTGCGGTGAGGGGAACTACCAGGGTAGCATCAGGCTGGTTGACCCACTGAGCCAGGGCCTGGACCTGTAGGGAGAGACCCTGCATTTGCTGAGCCAGGGTCTCACGGGGATCCATAGTGGTGTCAGGGACCAGGGGTAGACTAGGTATGGGCTTGTGATTATGTAATGGCAGGGGGTAGGGAGACGGACAAGTGAGCCCTAATCTACCCGCCACTCTGTCCCTGCCTACTTGCAACGACCCGCCCTAGGCGACGGGGTACAACTGGGCGGCGGTCCCTGCGCTCAGTAAGTGCACGACAAACATACAAAGGAACACAAGCAAGAAAAAGGGGCCATTGCCCACGGCAACACCATGAGCAACCAGAGTGGTGAACGAGCCGAGTCAAGCCAGGAGTGTGCGAGGTACAAAACGAAAAGCAGAAGAGTAGTCGGTAAGCCAGGGTCTGTATGGAGCAGGATCAAAAATAGCAGGAGCTGTAGCTGGGCCAGGAAACCACAAGGAAAGAATCACAAGCACCGAGGGACAGGAAGTGCAGGCTTAAATAGACCGAGGGCGGGAGCTAGCTGAGTCTGGCCAGGTTACGATAGGTTCTCCCACTCCTAAGCCTGCCAGCCTGAATGGTGGAAGCAGGAGTCAGTCTCAGGGATGTATTCTCAGGTGCTGACTGATTAGTTCTGGGAGTTAACCCCGAAGCTGTGCCTGGCAGATCCTTTACAGTCAGTGAGAAGAAGTTTGGAATGAACTGTCTGTAGAAATTGGCGAAACCCAGGAAACGCTGTATGAACCTCAAGCCTTGAGGGAGTGGCCATTCCAGGAAGGCCTTTACCTTGTCAGGATCCATATTGAGGCCTTGATCTGAGAAGATGCAACCCAGGAAGGGTAAAGCATTTCTCTCAAACACGCACTTCTCCAACTTGGTGTACAGGCGATTCTCCCTTAACCGCAGCAAAACTTGACGGACATGTCTCAGATGAGTCATTGGATCTGGAGAAAAAAATCAAGATGTCATCAAGATAGACCACAACACAAACATAGAGGAGGTTACGGAAGATGTCATTAACAAACTCTTGGAAGACAGCGGGAGCTTTACACAGGCCGAAGGGCATTACTAGATATTCATAGTGTCCATCAAAGGTGTTAAATGCCGTCTTCCATTTGTCACCCCGGCGAATCCGGATAAGGTTATAAGCCCCAGGTCGAGCTTAGAATTTTTTTTAGGCTCCTCGTATGTTGATCAAACAATTCAGAAATCAATGGCAACGGATATCTATTTTTTACCGTGATCTGGTTGAGACCCTGGTAGTCGATGCAGGGTCACAGAGAACTATCCTTTTTTCAGCCGGAGCGAGGAGGACTTCCGTATGAATCCCCTCTCCAGGTTCTCCATAATATAGGCGGACATGGACTGAGTCTCTGGCAAGGAGAGAGGATATACCCTACCACAGGGAAGGGATGCACCAGGAATCAGCTCGATAGGACAGTCATATGCCCGGTGTGGAGGCAGCGTCTCCACCCTTGCTGAAGACATCCGAGAATGCAGAATAATGGCAAGGCAATCCTGCCAAGAACCGAGGCAGAGGAGGCTGGACTGGATGAATCTGTACCAGACAGGGGTTGAGACACTCGGGACCCCACCGGGGGACCTCTCCAGAACTCCAGTCCAGAACTGGGGCATGCAGTCAGAGCCAGGGCAGGCCCAGCAGCACAGGGCTGACGGCCTCAGACAAGACAAAAAACAAGATGAGCTCGGAATGAAGTGCTCCCACTTGGAGCTTCAATGGCTTGGTCACGGCTACAACCGGGTCTGGCAGAGGTAGTCCATTCACTGATGCAACAATCAAAGGCCTCTCCAGAGGGGTTGTGGGCAACTGGAGAAGATCCACCATGTCTCTCCGAGTGAAATTAACTGCGGAGCCAGAGTCCAGATAAGCAGAAACCCGGTGCATTTTTTAACCAGACACTAAGATCAGGGAAATGGACAATTCAGACGAAAGTCTTTCTACACTCATGGTTGTCTCTCCAACCAACATAGGCTCTGGGGCTTTTGGTGGCACAGACGTGGAATAAGGCCTCCGAGGCCGCAATATAGACGGAGTCCCGACGTGCGTCTGCGTTATCTCTCCTGGGTAGACAGCTTGAACTGGTCCGTCCTCAAAAACTCCTTAGGAGGAACAACTGATGAGGACAGCAGGGGTTGCTGCAAAGTAGGAACTGGGCTAGGGAGTCCTCCCTCCCGACGAGCTTCTTGGAACCATTCTAGGATCCTAATGTCAATCCGGGTGGCCAGAAGGATCTGGTCATCCAGCGTAGATGGCAGATCTCGGGCGGCAAGCTCGTCCTTAATCACAGGAGACAGTGCCTGCCAGAATGTAGCCACCAGGGCCTCATTGTTCCACAACAATTCTCCCGCCAGTATGCGGAAGTGCAAGGCGTACTCACCCACGGAGGTGTCTCCTTGGCGTAAGTTCAGCAAGGAGGCAGCTGCCGACGAGACTCGTCCAGGCTCCTCAAACACTGTGCGAAATGTCCGTAGGAACTCCTGGAAGTCACGGGTCTCTGGTCCTTGTCTCGCCCAGATAGGGTTCGCCCATGCTAGGGCTCTGCCAGTGAGGAGAGAGACAATGAAAGCGACCCTTGCGCCATCAGTCAAAAATGCCCTTGCATAAAGGCTAAAGTGGATCTGGCACTGGTTCAAAAATCCTTGGCAGGTCTTTACATCTCCCTCACAGCGGTGAAGTATCGGCAAAGAAAAACGGGGATAAGCACTGCCAGGAGGTGTAGTCAGAGGGTCTGTACTGTCAGCGGGTGTAGTAGGAAGAATGGCAGCTTGCACATCCAGCCGATGTGCAATAATGTTCAATGCCTGGTGGAGTTGGTCCTGTCAAGACCGGAGTTCTAGCATATCCACCCGCATCTCTTGTGATGTCATTATGGTTTTGATTGACCAGCGGGGTCCATGGCCTGAGCGTCCTGTCACATTGGGTGCGTGGACCCACTAGGCCGTACTGCCTTAACGGTATAGCAGCTGGCCAACAGGGCACAGGTCAAAGTCTATAGTTCGTATAGGTGCACCTGTGGTAGCTTCAGGCAGTAGCAAGACAGGCTCAGATGGGACTTAGGCAGCAGGCAGACACCAGGCGTGCTGTAGCAGAGCAGGCGTGGTACTCAGCGCAGCACGCCTCCAACTCAATACGGCACTTGAACCACGATAACTCAGGATACAGGTTACAGGTAGCAGGAATGGGAACACTGGGACTGGATGACCATTAGGGAACCATTTGCATAGATAAACTTAGGTAACTACAACAACACTCAGGCAATGCAGGAGGCTGGGCCCTTCTTATAGTCCAGGGTGCTCATGGGCTAATTTGGTGCTTTAACTCAGGTGCGCGCACTGGCCCTTTAAGAGCGGGCACGAGCGTGCACGCGCACTCTACGGGACCCGGCCGAGTGAAACGGAAGTAAGCTGGCGTCCCCTGAGGAGGAGATGGGGACCAGCGCTCACTGATCCATGGCTGCGTCCGCCAGAAGTTAAGTAAATCTGGCGGCCCGCGGCCATGGGCATTACATAGTCCCTGTTCTGGGTGTATGTGCAGGGTAGGTCCCCACCTATGGAGGACGCCTTGTCATAGCAGGTGGACACAATTTGATCAAAGTGTGTGCTAATAACCTCCCTATTGTAAGTAGATTTAGCAGTAATGCATACTTATTTTTATTTAGCGGCTTAGGTGACATTGGTGTTCTCAGTGTGCTGTCGCTATTTTCTTGTGTGCTGTATAAATTTGCAGTCACAGGCGTTCTTGCACCTGTATACACGTTTTGTTTCATTTTGTTGGAATGTGCTGTTCAAACTTTTGTGTTGTTTATGTGATTCATATATGTGGGGTTAGTGACTGCCTCCATTTTTTGATCTTGCACTCCTCCCATTCTACCCTGGGTGATTTTAGTTAAGTTTAATGCTGGTTGCTACCATCCCCAGATATATGTAGGCTTAGTGCCAGTTCTGGGTGTATGTGCAGAGTAGATTCCCACCTATAGAGGTCCCCTTGTCGTGTCAGGTGGACAAACACAATTTGAACAAAATTTGCGCTAAGAACCTCCCTATTGTAAGAAGATTTAGCACTAATGCATATTTATTTATATTTAGCGGCTTAGGTGACACTGGTGTTCGCAGTGTGCGGCCGCATTTTTTTTGTGTGGTGTCGATAGATGATAGACAGATAGAAGGATAAATAGATAGATGATAGATAGATAGATTAGATAGATAGATAGATAGATAGATAGATAGATAGATAGATAGATAGATAGATAGATAGATAGATAGATAGATAGATAGATAGATAGATAGATAGATAGATAGGTTCTCAACTGGGGTCCCTCATAATAACATAGAATTCCCTAATAGAATATTGTAAAATGTGTATTTAAACCAGACAACCCCTTTAATGGATTTTCATTATAAGCACTAAGGAGTATTTCCTATAGTGATAGTCATAGTGTTCGATAATTAATTTGAGCATATTCCCAGTTTTTACAATGACAACATTTATTAACTGGTGATGTGTAATAGTAATTTCTAGTACCAACAACAGTAATAGTAATTCTCCCGGTGAGAAACAAAACTATATAGATTGGTGTTATACATGAAATTAGCAGGGACCAAAAACTTAGAAAGAATAGAGATGATATTCTAACTTGAACTGTATGTGATATCATGTTGTTCTCTTAGATGAAAATAAATCGATAGCAACAAGATGCTTTGCTGAAGGTTTCTCTGCGCTTTGATAAAGTTAACAAAACCAAGGCGCACAATACAGAGAGCGGTGGTTTAATGACCTGCATGCTGCTTTCTTTACGGAGAGAATGATATTTTTTCCAATTTTGGTTTGAAGAAACTTGGAAAAAGCGCAGTGTTGAATGATCCGCCCAGGAGTCCTCTTTATTCCTCTTCTCCTCTCCTCCATCTCTTGGTAAAGGAATAAGCTGTCCCGGTGATTCTTGCTGTTGCAGAATAAAACACAAAAGGACATTTTCTATAGAACGGCAAGTCAATCACACAACATTGAGCGCCATTATTATATATAAAACAGGCAGAAATTGCAAGAAAAAAGTTGTTTTTCAGAAAATATTTGTTTTTGAAAACTGAATTTTTGAAAACTGAATTGCTTATTGTTGCCGTTTGGTCACTTTAATAAATTCATTAGTCATTGGGGCAATAAGATGCATTAACCCCTTAAGGACGCAGCCTAGTTTGGGCATTAAGGCTCAGAGCCCATTTTTCAAATCTGACATATTTCACTTTATGTGGTAATAACGTCGTAATGCTTAAACCTATCCAAGCGATTCTGAGATCGTGACACATTGGGCTTTATGTTAGTGGTGAAATTTGGACGATATATTCAGTGTTTATTGGTGAAAAATTGCTACATTTAGAGAAAATGTATAAAAAATAGAATTTTTCAGAATTTAAATGCATCTGCTTGTAAAACAGATGGTTATGCCACCCAAAATAGTTACTAGTTCACATTTCCCATATGTCTACTTTAGATTGGCATCGTTTTTCGAACATTCTTTTCTTTTTCTTGGACGTTACAAGACTTAGAACATAAACAGCAATTTCTCATATTTTTAAGAAAATTTCAAAAGCCTTTTTTTTAAGGTGCCTGTTTGGTTCCGAAGAGGCTTTTAGGGGCCTATGTATTAGAAACCCCCATAAAACACCCAATTTTGAAAACTAGAACCCCTCAAAGTATTCAAAACAGCATTTAGAAAGTTTATTTAACCCTTCAGGCATTTCACAGAAATTAAAGCAAAGAAGATGTGAAATGTGCAAATTTAATTTTTCTTGCTAGATTTCAATTGTATTCAATTTTTCTCTGTAACACAGAAGGTTTTACCAGAGAAACACTACTAAATATGTATTGTCCAGATTCTGCAGTTTTTAATGTCCCACATGTGTCTCTAGTGCGCTCGTGGACTAAAACACAAGCCCCAGAAGCAAAGAAGCACCTAGTGCATTTTGAGGCCTCTTTTTTTATTAGAATATATTTTAGGCAGCATGCCAGGTTTGAGGAGGTGTTGAGGTACCAAAACAGCAGGAATGCCCCAAAAGTGACCCCATTTCGGAAACTACACCCCTCAAGGAATTCATTTATGGTTGTTGTTACCATTTTGACTCCACAGTTTTTACACAGCACGTATTTGAATTGGGCTGTGAAATTAAAAAAATTATATTTTTTCCAATAAGATGTCATTTTTCATCAAAATGTCTTATTTTCACAGGAAACAAAATACCCCATTTTGTTGCCCAATTTCTCCTGAGTGCGGCAATACCCCATTTGTGGCGATAAACTGCTGTTTAGGCCCATGGGCGGCCTCAGAAGGGAAGGAGCACTGTGTGTTCTTTGGAGTGCAGATTTTGCTGGATTGGTTTTCGGGTGCCATGTCGCATTTTCAGAGCCCCAGAGGTATCAAAGCAATGGAAACCCACCAGAAATTACCCCATTTTGGAAACTACACCCCTCAAAGAAGTCATTTATGGGTAATGTGACCATTTAGACCCCATAGTTTCTTCACAGAACTTATTTGAATTGGGCTGGGAATTGAAAATGTTTTTTTTTTCCAATAATATGTAGTTTTAGCTCAAAATTTCTTATTTTCACAAGAAATAAAATGCTCCATTTTGTTGCCCAATTTGTCCTGAGTGCAGCAATACCCCATTTGTGGTGATAAACTGCCGTTTGGGCCCATGGGAGGGCTCAGAAGGAAAGGAGCACTATTTGTTCTTTGGAGTCCAGATTTTACTGGATTGGTTTTCGGGTGCCATTTTGCATTTGCAAAGCCCCAGAGGTATCAAAGCAATGGAAACCCACCAGAAGTGACCCCATTTTGGAAACTACACCCCTCAAGGAATTCATTTATGGGTAACGTGACCATTTAGACCCCATAGTTTCTTCACATAACTTATTTGAATTGGGCTGGGAATTCAAACAAAATAAATTTTTTCCAATAATATGTAGTTTTGGCTGAAAATTTCTTATTTGCCGCAGTACTTCTGGAAGCGAGGCATCTGAAGAGTGGGATGCTGGTATAAAAATTATCCATCTAGAGGTGGTAACCCTGGTCCGGCAGTGGGTGCACCAAATCCCACACAATTTTTGCATTAACTCCCAGTAAGGGGGGGGGGGGCATTCTGGGGGCTGAATACTGGTGTCCTTCCCTTCATATATCCTAAGTTTGTAAGTATACCCTGATGCACTCTCGCATAGCTTATACATCTTCACATCATACCTTGCCCTCTTGCCCAGCAGGTACTGGCGGAATGGAAGCCTCCCTTTAAAATGTACCAAGGACTCATCAATAGATATACAATTCTCGGGGGTGTATGCTTGGGAAAACCGGGCACTAAAACGGTCTAATAGGGGTCTCCGTTTAAAGAGGCTCTGTCACCAGATTTTGCAACCCCTATCTGCTATTGCAGCAGATAGGCACTGCAATGTAGATTACAGTAACGTTTTTATTTAAAAAAAACGAGCATTTTTGGCCAAGTTATGGCCATTTTTGTATTTATGCAAATGAGACTTGCAAAAGTACAACTGGGCGTGTTGAAAAGTAAAAGTACAACTGGGCGTGTATTATGTGCGTACATCGGGGCGTGTTTACTACTTTTACTAGCTGGGCGTTCTGATGAGAAGTATCATCCACTTCTCTTCAGAACGCCCAGCTTCTGGCAGTGCAGATCTGTGACGTCACTCACAGGTCCTGCATCGTGTCGGCCACATCGGCACCAGAGGCTACAGTTGATTCTGCAGCAGCATCAGCGTTTGCAGGTAAGTAGCTACATCGACTTACCTGCAAACGCCGATGCTGCTGCAGAATCATCTGTAGCCTCTGGTGCCGATGTGTCCTCGCTCGTCTGACACGATGCAGGACCTGGGGAAGTGACGTCACAGCGTGATCTCTCGAGAACACGGCTGTGTCTGCACTGCCAGAAAAACGTTACTGTAATCTACATTGCAGCGCCTATCTGCTGCAATAGCAGATAGGGGTTGCAAAATCTGGTGACAGAGCCTCTTTAAAGAAAAGGGTCAAAACTGGGGTCATCTCGGAGTGGGCGCTGCTCATTAGGAGATGCGAAGTATTGCCTCATTTTAATTTTTTTTTAGGTTCCAGTTCAGTTCTGAAGTTGCTTTGAGGGGCCTATACATTAGCCACCCCTATGAAACACCCCATTTTAGAAACTAGACCCCTCAAAGTATTCACAACAGCATTTAGGTGTGTCACGGGAATTTAGAGCAAAGTGAAATTTACATATTTATTTTTGTCAGAAAATCCTTTTTATACAACTTTTTTCTATAACACAAAAGGTTTTACCAGAGAAACGCAACTTAATATTTATTGCCCAGATTCTGCAGTTTTGAGAAATATCCGACATGTGGCCCTAGTGCGGTAATGGACTGAAGCACCCACCTCCGAAGCAAAGGAGCACCTAGTGGATTTTGAGGCCTCTTTTATTAGGCACCATGTCCGGTTTGAAGAGGTCTTGTGTTGCCAAGACAGGGGAAACCCCCCAAAACTGACCCCATTTTGGAAACTAGACCCCTTGAGGAATTCAGTGTAGTTTTCATGTGGTTCATGCAGCTTTTTGATCTGTTTTTATTCTATTTTTAAGTGGCGTGGTGACTAAAAAACAGCAATTCTACTATTGTTTTTTTATTCTATTTTTTTACAGCGTTCACCGTGCGCTATAAATGACATATTCACTTTATTCTGCGTGGCGATAAAATTACGGCGATACCAGATGTTTATAGTTTTTTTTATGTCTTATGGCATTTGCACAATAAAAATACTTTTACATTTACTTTTTGTGTTACCTTATTCTAAGAGCAGAACTTTTTTATTTTTACTTCTAGAAAGCCGTGCGAGGACTTATTTTTTGCGTAACGAACTGTAGTTTCAATCATTCCAATTACATGCAACTTTTTGATCTCTTTTTATTCCATTTTTTGGGAGGTGAAGTGACCAAACAATTGTAATTGTGGTACGGTTTATTATTATTTTCTTTTACGGCGTTCACCGCTCGGGATAAATAACTATAATAATTTTGTAGTGCAGGCCGTTACGGACGCGGCGATACCAATTATGAATAGTTTATTTGTTTGTTTATATATTTTTATTAATAATAAAGGACTGATAAGGGAAAAAGGGGGATTTTTACTTTTATCACTTTTAAAACTTTTATTTTCTTATTTTTACGCATCTTTTTTTTGATGCCCTGATTGCACTACTAATACACTGCACTACATGCGTAGTGCAGTGTATTGGAGCTGTCAGCTACTCACTGACAGCAAGCATAGTGGGTCCTGACTTTGTCAGGACCAACTAGGCTTCCGTCTATGGCATAGCCGGACACCATTGTTAGGCGCCCGGTTGCCATAGTCACCATCGCCGGCCGCTATCGTGTAGCAGGCCGGCGATGGTGGCTTAATCCCTAAAAAGCTGCGATCCCTATTGAACGCGGCTTTTAAGGGGTTAATCAGCGGGGACACAGCGACACAGCGAGACAGCAGCTGTCACAGCTCCTGCATGTGTCGGGAAGACGGCCGAAACGGCCGTTACTCCCGTGACGTACTATTAGGTCATGGAGCGCGAACGATACAGCTACCATGACCTAATAGTACGTCAAGTAGCGGGAAGGGGTTAAAAGGGTTATTCTCTTTGCACAATGTCTTGTTGTTAGAAGGGTCCCCCAATAATAAGCTGATTACAGGATGCCCCACTACTAGGATCCACAGCATTCAGCTGTAATATGTGGGGGAATCCAGAAAATAGGATAGCACACCGACCCATTCATTTATTTTGCCTCATGCACATGACTGTGAGTCTGGCCATGAGTCTGGGTCGCAAAAGCTCAGGACATATCATTTTACTGTCCATATTTGGCTGGGGGTTCCAGTCCTACTTTTTTTTTGCGGATCCATGAATACTGATGACACATGGATACACTACAGAAGGTATTTGTGTTTGATTCCCCTGCAGCACCACCACAGGGGAAGTTAAGTATTACACAGTTCTTTGTGGCACTAGGGAGAGTTTTTTTTCTTCTGGAGGAGAGCTATTTTTGCATACTTTTTTTTCCCAGGGGGCATTGCCCTTAAGACTCTCTACCATCTGGATCTCCACAAGGAAAGAGAACCTTCCAAGAACATGATTTTGTATGTTCTCTACATGTTAGTGTGGGTTTCCTCCTACAATCCAAAACATATAGTCTTCCTATAGAATTCACCCTAGTGTGTGTGCACTAGGAAGTTACATTGTGAACACCATTGGGGACAGTGACTCAACTGAATGGTGCCTATCTCTGTAAAGCGCTGCTGAATATGTTGGTTCTATATAAGCAACAGAAATTAAATTAAAAATAATAAAACTGGACAATCTCTCATAAAAGGGAGATATTCACTATTTACATAGTTACATAGTTTGTACGGTTGAAAAAAGACACATGTCCATCAAGTTCAACCAAGGGATGGGAAAGGGGAAGTAAAACATTTCTACACATAGGAGCTAATATTTTTTTGTTCTAGGAAAATATCTAATCCTTTTTTAAAGCCATCTCCTGTCCCTGCTGTGACGGCTCCTGCGGTGACTATTCCATAGATTCACAGTTCTCACAGTAAAGAAGGCTTGTCGCCTCTGCAGGTTGAACCTTTCTTTTTCCAGACGGAGGGAGTGCCCCCTTGTTTTTTGAGGGGGTTTTACATGGAACAGGATTTCACCATATTTTTCGTATGTGCCATTAATATATTTATAAGTTAATCATGTCCCCCCTTAGTCGTCTTTTTTCAAAGCTAAATAGGTTTAGTTCTTTTAATCTTTCCTCATAACTTAGATTCTCCATGCCCCTTAGTAGCTTTGTTGCTCTTCTTTGTATTTTTTTCCAACTCCAGGGCATCCTTTCTATGAACTGGAGCCCAGAACTGGACTGCATATTCTAGATGAGGCCTCACTAATGCTTTGTAAAGTGGTAATATTACATCCCTGTCCTGCGAGTCCATGCCTCTTTTAATACACGAGAATATCTTGCTGGCCTTTGAAGCAGCTGATTGACATTGCATGCTGTTATTTAGTTTATGATTTACAAGTACACCCAGATCCTTCTCAACAAGTGACTCCCCGAGTGTAGCGCCCCCTAGGACATATGATGCCTGCAGGTTGTTCGTACCCAGGTGCATAACTTTACATTTATCTACATTAAACTTAATCTGCCAAGTGGACGCCCAAACACTCAGTTTGTTTAAATCCGCTTGGAATTCACCAACATCTTCCATAGTCTGAACTATATTACATAGCTTGGTGTCATCTGCAAAAATAGAAATAGTGCTATTAATCCCATCCTCTATATCATTAATAAATAAGTTGAATAATAGTGGTCCCAGCACTGAACCCTGGGGTACAACACTTATAACCGGGGAACATTCAGAGTAGGAAACATTGACCACAACACTCTGGATACGGTCCTTGAGCCAATTCTCAATCCAATTACAAACTATACTTTCTAAACCTATAGTCCTTAATTTACCCATTAGACATCTATGGGGGACAGTGTCAAATGCCTTTGCAAAGTCCAAAAACACTATATCCACAGCGGCCCCTCTATCTAGGCTTCTGCTCACCTCTTCATAAAAACAAATCAGGTTGGTTTGACAGCTTCTGTCCTTAGTAAAACAATGCTGGCTGTCACTTATAATACTATTTATTGTCACATAATTCTGTATATAGTCCCTCAATAGCCCCTCAAACATTTTCCCCACAATTGATGTTAAGCTTACTGGTCTATAATTACCCGGCGAAGACCTAGAGCCCTTTTTGAAAATAGGCACCACATTTGCACTGCGCCAGTCCCTTGGCACCATACCAGTCACGAGAGAATCTCTAAATATTATGAAGAGGGGGACAGAAATAACTGAACTAAGCTCCTTAAGAACTCTAGGGTGTAACCCATCTGGTCCCGGGGCCTTGTGTACGTTTATTTTATTTTATTTGGCCTGCACCATATCTACATTCATGCAATTCAGTATATCAACTGACATATTAACAGCACTGGCACCAGCTACATCAGCTGCTCTTTCTTCTGTCTTATATACAGAGCGGGAGAACCCATTTAGTAACTCTGCCTTCTCTTGATCCCCTGTGACCAACTCCCTATTACCACTATCTAGGGGTTCTACATGTTCAGACCTTGGCTTTTTTGCATTTATATGCTTGAAGAATTTTTGGGGATTTGTTTTACTTTCCTTGGCCACCTGCCTTTCATTTTGTAGAAAAAAGCAGAGGATTGGAGCAGCACTGTGAACAAATGCCTGACTAGGCTGGTGCATAACTTCAGTGGATAACTAAACTCAATTCTTTATATCCATATGGTTTAAATGTAGACTATCCACTGAATGTTTATAAATAATATCTGCATCAACATATCTCTACTTCTCTTATAACCATCTGATATTATATTAATCTTTGACAATCTATGCTCTTCCTGATCTTCTCTCCCGGGATCCTGTTGATATCGTGGGATGGTAGTTGAAATATTTTTTATGTGTAAACCCTGTATGAGTCTATACAGTTTTGTATAAGGGAATAACTTATTTCTACATATAAGAAGATTTTTGTCTCTCTTTAATAGTAAAAAATAAAAAAATGATGAGATTTTTTTTTAATTTTAATTTTTTTTTTATTTATTTTTTTATTTTTTTGAGCATTTATTACGAAAGTGATGGTCTTGACGTATAATACAACAATTTCAATGTGAATGGGATTTGATTTTGAAAAAATATCTAGAATTCTACTTTAGATTGGTCCATTTTGATATTATATGCTTTGTCCATGTTCACACTAGGGATCGGTGGCGTTTATGACCATTTTGATGAAGGTACAAAAAAATATCTTTATTTTTTTTGTTTTTACAAATAATATATATGCAACTAATGGATCCCTGAATTAATTGTGTCCATCATAATCTGTTCGGGGTGGGTAACCATCCCCTGACGATATCGTATATACTTTTTGACATTCATTGTTCCCTTATGGATATGAGGGTTACAGTCCGTGTCTAGGGACAGAATGCTCTTTTGATCTGCACCTACACAAGCTATCTACATAAACGTTTTTCGCTATATTGGCGAATTGACCGTTAATATCCCTAGGTGTGATGAGGGACTAAGCAATAAAAACTGAGCGTTTTTTCGCTTTTAAACTTGATTGTAATCTCGAATCCCGTTTACCTTATTGCCTTCCCTTCTTAAAGATGGCGTCTTCACACCCGAATGGGCAGTGACGTATATACACAGTCACGTCCATTATGATGGATGACTCATGCTGTGTCGTCTGATGTTGTTTCCTTGTTTCCTTGACGACTATTGATCACATGTGCATTTTGACCCAATTGGTGGGTTAGTTAGAGGCATGCTCAGTCTAAGACTCTACATGCTGTTAATGGAGGATGTAGAATACATATGAGTCCAGCTACAATGATTCCTCTCTTTCTAGATTGGTGAGTGCCAGCTGTTGATGTTTTTAATAATTACATTGCTTATATTTAATTAACTTTTTAACACTTTTTGTAACACGAGGATATTACACTTTATGAAAAGCAATATGTTATATCATGTTTTATCTTTTGCACCATTGATACTTATGTCACTAGTCACTTTATATCATTGTATGATGACAAAAAATCATTTTATTGTATTATTGTATACTGATTGATTGCACTGATTGTTTTGGGTTGTACCCCTTATATATACGTATGTATTCCTAACACACACTACTTGAAAATGCATTCATAGAGGAGGTGAAACGTTGTGGATCCATGTTTTTAATGAATAAATTCACTTTATTTGAGTGCTGCTTCACGTTCTCTTTTTTGGATGCCTTTCATTTTCTATTTTTGCTGATTTTATTACCTTTTTACAGATTTTATTAAGCTCTTTATATTTTACAAAGGCTACAGCTCTACCCTCAGATTTGTATTTTTCAAATGCCCTTTTTTTTTTTTATGTATTGCCCTTTTTACAGAAGGTGTAAGCCATGTGGGGTTTAATTTTAGTAGTTTATACTTGTTACCTATAGGAATACATTTTGCACTATAATTACCCAAAGTAGATTTGAAAATCTCCCATTTATCATTTGTACCATTATTTGACATTAGTTCTTCCCAGTCTATATCCTGAATTGCAGCCCTCATCCTGGGGAAATTGGCCTTCTTAAAATTAAGTGTTTTTCCCTCCCAGCCTGTGTTTGTTTTTTACAGTATAGGTAAAATATAACTATATTGTGATCACTATTACCGAGGTTTTCACGAACATTGACGTTCCCAACAAGCTCTGCATTATTAGAAATTACCAGATCCAAAAGAGCTTCACCTCTAGTCGGGTCTTCCACAAACTGGCCCATAAAATTTTCCTGCAACAGGTTGAGGAAATGTCTCCCCTTTGCAGTTGAAGCCGAACCATGACACCAATTAATATCCCAGTAATTTACATCATAATTTATGACTCCCACAACAGTATTGCTAAATTTGCCCCAATGTTTCCTAAATTTAAGATAAATGTAAAATGTGCTCATTAATTTTCTCCTTTAGCGTCACTGGCGTAGCTATAGGGGTCGCAGCGGTCGCAGTTGCGAACGGGCCCCTAAGCCTGGGGGGCCCACGGGCCCCCGTTGCCAAACGTAGTAGAACAGATTTTTAAAAACAATTATTTGCGGTGAGCGCACTAGGAAGGGCCCTCACGTGATATCGCGATCACATGGTACATGGAACGCCCCTCACGTGATGTACCATGTGACATCACGTGAGGGGCGATCCATGCATTCAGGAAGAGGACGCAGCGTGGTGCGGACGGAGGAAGAGAGCCTGGACGCAAGTTGGAGCCGATCACCAGAAAACAACGAGACTTGGTGAGGAGGTTATTGTGTGTGTGTGTGTGAATGTGTGTATATGTAATGTATTGTATCGTATCGTGCTGTATTGTGCTTTCTGTGTTTAAAATTGTGGTTCATGTGCCAAGTACTATATCTGTGCAGGACACAGATACAATTTAATTCAATGCTAGAGCAAGGAGCTGACGGACCCTTGCTCTAGAATTCACTGTGCCCGTGAGCCATGAACGCTGCAGCAATGCTGGCCATTATACTGTGTGGGGGCAGCTATGGGGGCCATTATACTGTGTGGAGGCATCTATGGGGGCCATTATACTGTGTGGGGGCAGCTATGGGGGCCATTATACTGTATGGGGACATTATACTGTGTGGGGGCAGCTATGGGGACATTATACTGTGTGGGGGCATCTATGGGGGCCATTATACTGTGTGGAGGCATCTATGGGGGCCATTATACTGTGTGGGGGCAGCTATGGGGGCCATTATACTGTATGGGGGCCATTATACTGTGTAGAGGTAGCTATTAGGGCCATTATACTGTGTGGAGGCAGCTATGGGGCCATTATACTGTGTGGGGGCAGCTATGGGAGCATTATACTGTGTGGGGGCATTATACTATGGGGGCTGTTGGGCAAGGTGTCTGGGCATAGGCGCGCGCAGGGGTCTGATGATGGTGGTGTTGGGGAGTGGTAGGGGGGCCCAAGCTGAATTCTTGCACCCGGGCCCATGAGCCTTTAGCTACGCCCCTGTTTAGCATCACTGTAGCTCTAACAATATATTTAAGTTGGCATGGCCATTCTAAGAGATAAATCACATAGGATCTACAAAAATGGAAAAAAATTATCCTAAATGTTTCAGGTGTGAATGAGGATTGTATGGTTGTTCTACTGGGCCCCACATTTTTACAAAATGTACAATGTATGTGTCCACATCTAAATGTTCTTTGAGCTCTCTTCATGGGGTTACAGAATTGTTGGCTATAATCTCATTCCTCTAGGAAGAGAAAAAGCTAATCAAGACAAGAGTTTAGTTTGTTTTTTTACCCAGCATTATTTCTTGTTCATATTCAAGGGAGTGGGTTTACCTAATAGAACGTAGGGTCTGGTTTATATTCCGGCTATAGATTTTTTAATGTTTTTGAATGTTTATAAAATAGATTAATATAATATACTAAATTTAAACCACACAGAATTATTTCCAGTTGATCCAGTTTCATATCCTAGTAGGGGGACTTTCTGAGTGTTATTTTTTTTTTATCCCTTCTTTTATTTGTTATGAAGATAATTTGTAAAACTAGTATTTTAAAACACTAGAGGGAAAAGTTAACACACAAACAGCCCAAAAGTTACAAAAAAATTAGACTTTTGGGCTGTTTTCGATACTCGTGCCAGTGGGCAGTGCTTAGCAGAGGGGGACGTGACCACCGCATCACGATGCATTTACTATAATCTATGCTAGAAACTAGATTTCATTTGTATCGCGTGAACAGCTGAAAATGCGTCAAATTTCTTAAGATTGCTCTAGATTGCTTTTTATTAAGACTGACGTAGTCTTAATGCATCTCCCCTAGATATACCCATAATGTGGCAGATTTATTAAGACTGACGTTTCATACGCCAGTCTTAATCTGAAAAGCACTGGAGTGAAGGCTATATATGGGACAATATAGGACAATAAAGTTTTATATTTTTTATACTATTTGAATACTTTTGTATTTTTTGGTTTAGCCATATTTTGGGTTTTCACTGGAGTAAATGCGCCTAATTTATTAAGAGGCACACACCTGTTAATAATCTAGACGCATTTCTGGCTGTCCGTGCTCCAGAAAGGGATACATACACCAACTATGAGGTGGAGTAGATTTCCGCTATAACTTATACCAGCTTCTGGCATAAGTTATAATGAATTTGTCGGACCGTGGGTAGCCATTTGTGTCACGTTGGTTACGTGGACCCACTGGGCCGTACCGCCTTTACGATATGGCAACTGGCCAAGAGGACACAGGTCACAGTCTATAGTTCGTATAGGTGTACCTGTGGTAGCTCAGACAGTGGCAAGACAGGCTCGGCTGGGACTCAGGCAGCAGGCAGACACCAGGCGTGGTGAAGCAGGACAGGCGTGGTACTCAGCGCAGCACGACTCCAACTCAATATGGCACTTGACCAGGATAGCACAGGATAAAGGTTACAGTTAGCAAGGAACGGGAAACACTGGGAACTGAAAAACATTTAGAAAAACCATTTTCATAGACAGACTAGGGTAACGACAACAAAGCTCAGGCAAGGCAGGAAGGGGCTCATGGGCTAATTTGGCATTTTAATTTAGGTGCACACGCTGGCCCTTTAAGAGAGCGCACCCTATAGGGCCGGGTCGGTAGAAGCGGAAGTGAAGGCTGGCGTCTCCTGATGAGGAGATGAGGCCAGCGCTCACAGATCCATGGCTGCGGCCGTCAGGTGGTAAGCCTGACGGCCCGCGGCCATGGGCATGACAATTTGTACGCCAGAAAATTGCCATAGAGTGCTTTATAGATTGCCCCTATCGTGTTTTATCCTATCTTACCTTCATTGTTTATACAGTTTTGGTTTGCAAATCATTTATTGTATTTTTTATTTTTTTAGTTCTGGAAGTGAAGAGTTGATATTTGTTAGGACCATTATCAAGGTCCTTTTATATGGGCAGACTTTCTTCCGTCAAACAATCGCCGATCGACAATACAGTAGGTTGATCAGCGCTCGTTTGCTTCATTTAAACAGAAAAATGATCGCTATTTACGTCGACAAACGATCGTTAATACAATGGTTCGTCCACATACATTTTGCATCTTGTCATCAGCACATGTTTACACGGGGAGATGCACTGCCGATAATTGACCATTTTTCGGGCAGCATAAATTATTTGATTAACCGACGAACGAGTAAACGCTTACACAATTACACAGGGCAATGATCAAGAACGCGCGTTATATGAACACTCATTCATTGGTCTGTGTAAAAATAGGGTATGTCGGAATTTGTCAGAATGATTGAAAAACTGATCCAATAGCACAGCTCTCATAGCTTCGTTATGAACTCTAGCCATGATGCTAGTGTGAACAGAGTCTAATGTGATTGTATATACCCTGTAGGTCATTGGCCGATGTAACCTGGTATTTTTTAATATCTATAATGAAGGAAAGGGTTAAAATAATTTTGTAATATGCTAAGCTTATTTTAATACATTTTACTTACTGTTTTTTGAAATATACAATGCCTGTTTTTATGAACTGACCACATAAACTCATAAAGTTATTGGAAGCTGATGGTCACCTGGGAATAGAGTTTGGGATAATCCTCACTTCCCTTACCTGAGCGAGTAACATGTTTCTTACCAGACAGAAATTCAAACATTTCAATTATTTTACGCTCTTAAGTGGGTGACTCATTAAAACCTGGAAAGAAATGGCCACACTAAACAATTTATTGAACGATTGGCAGAAGATATGTGTTTTTGGAGTGGGATGTGGTGACCAGAGCTCCCTACACAGTGTAACAAAATATTTTTTATTTTTTATTATGTGGCTGTCTATTCAAAAATAGCTGAAAATCAGGCCATGTGCACGTTTCCCAAAAATGAGAACTTAAAGTGTAGCTAAACGTTCAACAAACTTCTGACATATCATAGTGACATGTCAGAAGTTTGGATTGGTGGGGGTCCCAGCACTGAGACCCCCACCAATCGCTAAAACAAAGCAGCTGAAGCGCTCATGTGAGCGATCAGCCGCTTCGTTTCTGTTCGGCTTTTTCCGGAAATCAATGTACCGGAGGATGGACTCAATAGAAAGTCTATGAGCCCGTACTTCGATACATCGGATTTCCAGAAAAAGCTGAACAGAAACTAAGTGGCTGAGCGCTCACACGAGCGCTTCATCTGCTTTGTTTTAGCGATTGGTGGGGGTCTCAGTGCTCAGACCCCCACCAATCAAAACTTCTGACATGTCACTATGACATGTCAGAAGTTTGTTAAACGTTTAGCTACACTTTAATTCCTTGACTGAAGCAAAGTAGAAAAAATATAGAGCAAGGCAACAGCACCAGGACTTCAGATCATTGGAGAGGAGTTGGTTTTATTTCAACAAAGCGTGAGCGACGTTTCAGTTCACATCTGAACCTTTCTCAAGCATAGAAATGCTGCAAAGTAAGCATGCTTTCAAAAGTAGAAATGTTAATAGTTTTTTTTATCAATTAACAAAAAACAAAATGAATGAACAGAAGAGAAATCTAAATCAAATCAATATTTGGTGTGACCACCCTTTGCGTTCAAAACAGCATCAATTCTTCTAGGTCCACTTGCACACAGTTTTTTAAGGCATTCGGCAGGGAGGTTGTTCCAAATATCTTGGAGAACTTGCCACAGATCTGCTGTGGACGTAGGCTTCCTCAAATCCTCCTGTCTTTTCATGTAATCCCAGACACACTGGGATAATGGTAATAAAGTATATATTTTAATATTGTATAATAGAAAAAATAAATATTTAATCCTAGTTTTTCTCTGAAAAACAAAAAAGCACTGAAATAAAACAAAATGTGTAGCATTATTCATATCTGCATTTAATTTTTTTTAAATTATCTGCGTTTCAAATATTTTTTACATCAAATGCCGTAGCTTCAAACTATTATTATTTGTGAAAATTCTGTTCTCCAACAGTTTATAATATCTCCACAGAGAAAGGGTCACTTTGAATAGTGTAGCTGTAACCATGGTTACATGTGTTGATCCACAATGACAAGTGGAGTGTAGGAAGTCTTAGATCTGCCCTGTGATATTTTTCTTGGACTGACCATGAGTGATATGCGTACAATATGGAATTCTTGTGGGATAAGAAAACATTTCATAATGTATTCCCATTTTGTCACTGAGACAATTTGTTCTTGCTGACTTCAACGGTTGGCTTAATTTACAGATTTACTGAACAATCCCACTGACTGTTGGTTGAGGCATCTGGTTGAGGCACATCTCCCACAGCAAAATATTATTTTTTTTCCAGCATGTGGTAAAAATCATTCAGTAAGCATAAGAAGTGACCAAAACATTCCCTGTGGCTGTACAGAATTCTTACATAAACCGTCTCAATCTAAATAAAAGAGATAGGAACCAATCTCAATCACTTGGGTGGCCATAACCAAACTTCTGGACACCACCTACACTGTGGTAACAGCTGGTTACTACCACATTGGCAACCTAAAAGCACAAAAGCACAGGGGACATAACACCCCAATAGAATGTATAAATATATAACTACCACGTATCGTAAAAAATAGAAATCTTTATTAATGAACGACAATACATGGTATCACAGAAATATAAAAGTTTGCTAAATAAAGCTGGTCATACACGAAGAGCAGCATCAGCAAGGTATAGATGTAAATATACCATGAGGTAAACAGAAACAACCCATCTCAAACCTAACGTCCCATACCTAATGACACCATGTATACAATAGATTAGTAATAGTATAGCTATGGCAAAAAGACAAGCAGATATAGAAATACTAGGTACATCAAATAAATTCTAACTGGTGAAAAATATGTATGGCAATGACAAAATACAAAAAGCCAATAAAAGTAGAATAGCAAAAGTACAACAATCACCAGTAATATGGGTAAGAAGGCATACCCAGAGACATGGTGGAGGAAGGGGACGTGGAGAGATGTAACACAAAAAAGAACGCCTCGGCGCGCGTTTCACCTAGGACCGGCTTCGTTAGGATGGGTTGTTTCTGTTTACCTCATGGTATATTTATATCTATCCCTTGCTCATGCTGCTCTTCGTGTATGACCAGCTTTATTTAGCTAACTTTTATATTTCTGTGATACCATGTATTGTCGTTCATTAATAAAGATTTCTATTTTTTTACGATACGCTGCAGAGTATATAGCTAAAAATAATAAGGGCAATGTACTAATGGTAAAGTTTATGGTCATTTGTTTATTTCATATATATATTAATGTATCACAGTCCGACCTCTAATTCTGGCAGGAGCAGTTCCAGGGCAGGATTGAGTTGCTAAACTACAAATCCATGTATGAAAAATGTTCACTTACTGCTATGCTTTCTAAAACAACAGTGCGTAACAAATCTAATGGGAAAAAAAAAGACTTCTTTCCTGTAGTGCCCCTGTGTATGGACCGAAAAAAGTGGACACAAGTTGAGGAGCTTAGCCCGTAAAGATGAACAACCAAAATCGGTGACGTTTTTTCATACGTCTGTCATCTGTGTACTACCACAAGTCCTTCTGTCACTTTTTTGTCCTATTTTAATTTTTAGAAAAAAACAAAAAAGCAGGAAACAACAGATAAATTCAAACATATGGGTATACATCTGCATCTGTTTCCACAATATACATTTGGATCCATCTGTAGAGAAAACAAATAAAATGTTCACTCTCCTTAAAGGAAGCGTGTCTGTCTAACATATGCCAACTGTATATTAGCTGTACACTTTACTTTCCTTTCAAAAGGGTATACATTTAGCATTTAGGTATATGGTTGAAAAGGGGACAAATGTGAACCTAGCCCTAAAGGGCAACTAAACTTTTAAAAAACTTTTGACATGTCATAGTGACATGTCAGAAGTTTTGATCGGTGGGGGTCTGAGCACTGAGACCCCCACCAATCGCTAAAATGATGCGATTGGGTGAGCGCTGTGCTGCTTTGTTTCTGATTGATTTTCCTCGGAAAGATGAGGGAGTGGTGTACAGAATCTTTATTGAGCCCGTACACCGCTCGCTTGGCTTTCCTAGGAAACTAAGCGCTCACCCAAGCGCTTCAGCCACTTCGTTTTATCGATCGGTCGGGGTCTCATTGCTCGCCCCACTGATCAAAAATTCTGACATGTCACTAAGACATTTAAAAAGTTTTTTAAAAGTTTAGTTACCCTTTAATCTGTCCTTATCCTAAATAATATAAATACTCAACAAAAAAATACAACTGTACTGTAGTTTTTGATTTTCTATTTCTTCTAATTTTTCTAAGTTTTAATCTTATATTGCCTACCATACATATTATTATTCATAAACTAGTAAGTGCCACCAAGAGGTGTAAAAATGGTCTTGAAAATGAATGCAATCAAAGGCCTGAACAGTTCAATGTCAGTATTTGGAATTCTAATGGTAATCCTGAATTGTGCACATAGGTTTGGAGAAATGGTTACTGTCACACATCAATGCTAACAATAGGACGCACCATCAGAAATATTCTGCCAGAAAAGGAGAAACTTTAAATAAAATATTAAGTTGATTGAACAGTAAACTTCACCAAAAATAATTTTTCACCACTTTTCTTCCATTGTAAATTGTTTGAATAATTACTATTACATCTGATTTGTTATATATATTTTTTTAAGTATTTAATACTTCTGTGAGCAACGTCAAAGACGTTACAATGTCTCACAAGATTACTGTTTTGTTTCTGTTTGCCTTTCCGTTGAGGGGTTCCCCGGACGGAAACCTCAGACGGAACCCCTCAACGGAAAGACAAAGCGGAAGTGGACAGGCCCTTAACTCTAACCAGTGGCTGTGTAAAGTGTGTCACGTTGAATTTGTGGACCCACTGGAACGTACCGCCTTGACGGTATGGCAGCTGGCAAACAGGGCGCAGGTCACAGTCTATAGTTCGTATAGTGTACCTGTGGCAGCTCGGACAGTAACAAGGCAGACTTGGCTGGGACTAGGCAGCAGACATACATCAGGTGTGGTGTAGCAGGACAGGCGTGGTATGCAGCACAGCATGACTACAGCTCAGCACGGCACTTGACCAGGATAGCACGGGATACAGGATACAGGTACGGGAAACACTGGGAACTGGAAAACACTAGGAGACCATTTGTATAGACAAACTTTGGGTACGACAACAACGCTCAGACATTGAAGGAAGGGGCTGGGCCCTTCTTTTCGTCCAGCGTACTCATGGGCTAATTTTACATTAAAGTCCGGTGCGCGCTCTGTCCCTTTAAGAACGGACACGAGCGTGCGCACGCACCCTACGGGACCCAGCCGAGGTAAGCGGAATTGAGCGCTGGCGTCTCCTGAAGGAAGAGACTGCGGCCGTCAGAAGGTGAGTGAGCCTGACGGCCGGCGGCCATGGACAGGACAAAGTGATTTTGAAAATCACATAAACACTGTGACCTATATTTAAAGAAGACCTGTCAGTTCTGAGAAAACACAAGCAATGACAGTAGATTAAATGATAAGACTTTTCTCAAATACATATCATTAGCAGAAAATTGAATTTTCCTTAGTATTACAGGAGACAGTTTCTACCGTCATTTTATCAAAGCAAAGTACAAATCTGATGAGATTCTCTTCTTCTCTGGAAAATACCGACTGAGAGGGGGAGCTTGTTCTATGCATTATTTAAATGGTATAATATAGCCTTATGATCCGATATAGTCAAACGTAAGGGTAAGAGTATCGCGAAAAAAAAAAACACAATGCCGGGACATGTGGATATAGCCCAACATAGGTAAAGCATTGGTCTCGTCACTTTTGTCTGGGAGCCTCAGACAGACCATGACTATAACTGCGTCAGTATCCTCCTCCTCCGATCTCCGCTCTTCACTCTCGTGGCTGCGTAGGCAGTGTGTCCATGTCCGATTGCTGAATGTGTCTCTGGCTCTCTGCCGCCTTGCCCGCTGCAATGTCCTGCCGGCATTAATCTCACACTTGACCTAATAATGTTGCTGACTTTAGTAGGGCTGGCCGGCCTGAAAAAGGAAGAGAATCCAATCCAAATAAAAAGTAACCTGCCTATTGGCCTCCCAGTGTAAATACCGGCTGGGCTGATTGTTTACTGGCCTGGTGGCAACCCTATCAATAACACACAGGGATTCATCATACATGAATATATATGCTGTTAATATAACATACAGCATCAAGTAAGATAGCAGCAGAGATCTCCCCTGTACACATGCTGCACACCCACAGTTTCCCCCCCTTACAGTGGACTCTCCCATCTCAGAAGCACTAAGGGTCACAAACTTTGACTGCCAACTTTTGTCTGTGGAGATCTAACTTTAGTTAAAGTTATCTCCCTTTGTTAAAGGACCAGAGCTTTTATCATTAAATTAGATGGAAAATGTTAAAATGTTCCTAATGATACATATTCGAGAAAAGCTTTATATTTTGGTCTCCTGTTACTTTAAGAGGTTTCCCAGAAGGTGATAGGTGACAGGTGACAATTTGTGCTGTATGAGTAGACCTTCTGAATTTCATGTCCCAAGGATAAAGAACTGGCAGAACAGACTATTATAGAAATTTGTGTGGCCTTAGAATTGTTTAAATTAAAAAAATATGAACCGCATTTAGTGTGAGAACGCCAATAATTCCACAGAATAAAGAATATTGTTATACATACAAATTTGTATTTGGTAATTTATTCCAGCAGATTAATCTTTAAAAAAGAAATTAAACAGCTGTACGATTCCCTTGTCAAATCATCCTAAATATTCATCATCATGAGAAAGGCGTGTATATCAATGCATTACTAGATCTATTTTCAGGCAAGATGCTCATAAAAGCTGCTTAAAGGGGTCATCTAGTTTAGAAAAACATTTGTTTAGGATCCTCATCTCTTGGCAATAGCGAAGAGCAGTTACAAAGAGCATGTGTTGCCCTATGGTTATGTCCTGCATTACACAGATAATGCATTGATTTAAGTTGGCACGGTGCAATGCTTAATTTCCCCTGTGGTGGCACTGCAGGGAAATTAAACACTTACTGCTAGGTTTCACCACAGATTTTACAGTAGCTGGTCAATGGTTGTCCCAGCAGGGAGACATTGTATGATGAGATTATTGTCAAGTAAGGATAGTATAGATCACACAACCCCTTTAACCCTTTCAGGACCGAGCTCATTTTGGCCTTCAGGACCAGACCCATTTTTTAAATCTGACATATTTCACTCTATGTGGTAATAGCTCCGGAATGCTTTTACCTATCAAAGGGATTCTGAGAATGTTTTCTCATGAGACATTGGACTTTATGATAGTGGAAAAATTTGGTCGATAAATTCAATATTTATCAGTGAAAAACACCAAAATGTTTTGAAAAATTGCAAAAATTAGCATTTTTCTAAATGTAAATGTATCTGCTTGTAAGACAGGCAGTTATACCACACAAAATAGTTACTAATTAACATCCCCCACATGTCTACTTTATATTGGCATCATTTTTTGAACGTCATTTTATTTTTCTATGACGTCAAAAGGCTTAGAACTTTAGCAGCAATTTCTCACATTTTCAAGAAAATTTCAAAAGGCTATTTTTACAGCTGCCAGTTCAGTTGTGAAGCGGCTTTTAGGGCCTTATATATTAGAAACCGCCAAAAAGTCACCCCAATTTAAAATCTTCACCCCTCAAAGTATTCAAAACAGCATTTAGAAAGTTTCTTAACCCTTTAGACGTTTGACAGGAATTAAAACAACGTAGAGGGGAAATGTTCAAATTTATTTTTTTTTTGCAGAAATTAATTTATTATCTATTTTTTCTGTAACACACAAGTTTTTACCAGAGAAATGCAACTCAATATTTATTGCCCAGGTTTTGCAGTTTTTAGAAATATCCCACATGTGGCCCTAGTGTGGTAATGGACTGAAGCACCGGCCTCCGAAGCAAAGGAGCACCTAGTGGATTTTGGGCCTCCTTTTTATTAGAACATATTTTAGGCTCCATGTCAGGTTTGCAGGGCTCCTTCGGTGCCAAAACAGTGGAAACCCCCCAAAAGTGACCCCATTTGGGAAACTACACCCCTTCAGGAAATTATCTAGGGGTATAGTGAGCATTTTGACCCAGCAGATTTTTTGCAGAAATTATTGGAAGTAGGCTGTTAAAATTAAAATCTACATTCTTTCAAAGAAAATGTAGGTTTAGCTAATTTTTTCTAATTTCCACAAGGACTAAAGGAGAAAAAGCACCGCAAAATTTGTAAAGCAATTTCTCCCGAGTAAAACAATATCCCACATGTGGAAATAAATTGCTGTTTGGACACACGGCAGGGCTTAAAAGGAAAAGAGCGCCATTTGGCTTTTGGAGCTCAAATTTAGCAGGAATGGTTTGCGGAGGCCATGTCGCATTTACAAAGCCGCTGAGGGGACAAAACAGTGAAAACACCAAAAAAATTACTCCATTGAGAAAACTACACCCCTTGAGGAATCCATCTAGGGGTGTAGTGAGCATTTTGACCCCACAGGTGTTTCATAGATTTTATTAGAATTGGGCAGTGAAAATAAAAAAAATCCTTTTTCTTCAATAAGACGTAGCTTTAGCTACAAATTTTTAATTTTCTCAACAAATAAAGGAAAAAAAGAACCCCAACATTTGTAAAGCAACTTCTCTGGAGTACGGAAATACCCCATATGTGGTCATAAACTGCTGTTTGGGCACACGGCAGGGCTCAGAAGGGAAGGAGCGCCATTTGCTTTTGGTGTACAGATTTTGCTGCATTTGGTTTCTGGTCGCTATGTCGCATTTGCAAAGTCCCTGTGGGACCAAAACAGTGGATCCCCCCCAGAAGTGACCCCATTTTGGAAACAACACCCTCAAGATATTCACCTAGGGGTGTAGTGAGCATGTTGACCCCACAGGTGTTTTGCAGAAATTCGTGTGCACACGATGTGGGAGAGTGAAAATGGGATTTTTTCCATAGATATGCCAATATGTGGTGCCCGGCTTGTGCCACCATAACAAGACAGCTCTCAATTATTATGCGGTGTTTCCTGGTTTTAGAAACACCCTACGTGTGGCCCTAATCTTTTGCCTGGACATTCGACAGGGCTCAGGAGTGAAAGAGTACCATGTAAAATTGAGGCCTAATTTGGCGACATATAAAGTATTGGTTCACAATTGCAGAGGCTTTGATGTGAAATAAAAGAAACCCCTGAGAAGTGAACCCATTTTGGAAACTGCACCCCTAAAGGCATTTATTAAGGGGTGTAGTGAGCATTTTCACCCCATGTGTCTTTTCCATAAATGATTGTGCTGCGGAAGGTACAAATTAAAATTTTTCCCTAGATATGCCAATTCATTGTCAAATATGTCGTGCCCAGCTTATGCCACTGGGGACACACACCTCAAAAATTGTTAAATGGGTTCTCCCGGGTATGGCGATGCCATATATGTGGACGTAAACAGCTGTTTGGGCATGCTGTAGGGCTCAGATGGGTGGGAGCGCCATTTGGCTTTTGGAGCGTGGAATTTGCTTGCTAATAGTTTTGTTTGGAGTATCACTGTTGTTTCCGTTTATAATGTGGGGCATATGTGAGCTCAGCAGAGTACATCAGGGGCATAGTTAGGTGGTATAATAATTAGGTAAAAAAAAATAAAAATAATCCATAGATGTGTATTACGCTGTGATCGATCCTTTCTGCACAGGCCGGTGTCGCACTGATAAATGGCCTTCCTTATCCCCCTTTTGGTCCACACTCCGCACCTTTGCAGTTTGGGGAATTTTGCCGGGAAAATGTTGTCCTGGTATAATACGGGCACCCTCCCCTTCCTGGTTCCCTAATTTTAGTGCCTTGATACATCACCTTTTGAAACAGAAGAAATGCTCCCCTCGGGCCGGCACAACTGGATATTTTTCTTTCCTGACTTATTGGAGCCTTAACTTATTTTATTTTTTCATAGACGTAGTGGTATGAGGGCTCTTTTTTTATGGGACAAGCTGTAGCTTTTATTGGTACCATATTGGGGTACATGCAACTTTTTGATCACTTGTTATCCTTTTTTGGGAGGCAAGGTGACAAAAAAACAGCAATTCTGCCATAGTTTTTTAGTTTTTAATATACAGCGTTCACCACGCGTTATAAACTACATGTTACCTTTATTCTGCGGGTCAGTGCGATTCCGGCGATACCTAATTTATAGAATTTTTTTATAACTTTTTGCACAATAAAATTACTTTTGGAAAGAGAATGTATTTTTTCTGTCGCCATGTTGTGAGAGCCATAACTTTAATTTTTTCGTCGATGGAGCGGTGTGAGGCTGCCGATTTCCTACAAACCTCTAGGATGCAGCGATAACAATGGATCGCTGCATTGAAGGGGTTAATGCCAGGAATCTGAGCTAGCTCCGGATCCCGGCGATAGATCGGGGGGTGTCCGCTGTAACATACAGCGGACACCCACTGCTGATGACGCCGGCTCAGCTTCTGAGCCGGAAGCTGAGCCGGCGCCATCTTGCCGATGGTACCGGAAGTCTCCTGGGCCCCGCCGACGACGGGGCATAGAAGGAATCCGTTACTGGCGGACCGGGAGGTAAGTATTAGCCCTCCAATCGCCTTTGCAGCCACCGGCAACCCAGCGATCACGTTGCTGGGATGCCGGTGTCTATAAACTCCTCATATGCTGCGATCTCTATGGAACGCAGCATGTGAGGGGTTTATCGGCTCCGGTCCTGACCGATACCTCAGGGTGCCAGCTGTAACATACAGCTGTCACCCGGCGGGGATGTCGCTGGCTCGGCTCCTGAGCCAGCTTCATCTCCATCACGTACAGTTACGTGAAAAGGAGGTAAGACACCAGTTTTAATCACGTAACTGTACGTGATTGGGCGGGAAGGGGTTAAATTAAAACTCCTGCACAATAAATCATTCCAAAACACCCCTAACTTAAACCCCATTATAACAAAGTTCTGCTTTTTTTTTCCGCGATGCTATGTCTAACTTGCTTTTTAGAAGAGAATAATCCATACTCTGTCTACTATCTTGATTGTAGAAATGACTGTCTTCAGGCAGTACCCCTACATGTCTTATGATGCCATGTCTAGTCATCACATAGGGAGGGGTTGTCAAATCACAGTTATTAGAAATTCTATAGTTGATTCAAAATTGTGAGCAGAAGCAGGTCTAAAACACAGGAGAAGGCACAAGAGAGGCTGTGAACTGTGCCCTGTGCAGCAGCATGCCTGTCATAGGCATTGTGCAAACTCCTGTCTAGTGTAAGAAAAGGCAGATAGCCTTACATCATCTACAGGAAATAGGAAGCAGTCTGGAGGAGATTCAGTGACCACAGCAGAATACTCAGGCTATGAAGAATTGGCATTGTCACACAATGCATTTCTGGAGATTTTATTATTCCAAAACCTACAAGAGACAGAAGTGACATCAGATATCATGATTACAGGAAATAATTCACATGGGAAACAATGTTTTTCACCTGAGTTTGACTTATATATTCATCCATGAGAATTTCTGGTCATTTATATTATATTAAAGGTGTTTTCCAGCCACTGATGAGGCAGGGTCCGACTTTGGCGACCTCCGCTGATCAGCTGTTTTGAAGAGTCTGCAGAGCGTATACCGTGCAGGTTAAATAATTATATATTGTAATAGTTCAGATTTTTACATATGCGGCGATACCAATTATGTTTATTTATTTATTTTTTTACTATGCTCTAGGGGGAAAATGGTAAAAGGTTTTTTTCTGAAATTTTAACTGAACTGGGACTTCAACCAGCTTGCACTATATACTTCAATACTAATGTATTGCAGTATATCGTCTTTCTGACAGGCTTCTATTAACCCGTTAGTGACCGGCCCATCGTGTTTCTACGTCGGTCACTAACAGGCCTTATTCTGATGCAATAGACTTTTTACGTCGCGGCATCGGAATAAGTAAACAGAGCAGGGAGCTGTCAAATCTCCCTGCTCTCAGCTGCTAGAGGCAGCTGAGGGCTGGGGGTGTCCCTGCTCTGCCGTGTGAGATCGATATTAGTATCGATCTCACACGTTTAACCCCTCAGATGCGGTGCTCAATAGCGAGCACCGCATCTGAGTGATTTTGGAGAGAGGGAGGGAGCTCCATCTCTCTCTCCCACCGACACCCGGCGATACGATCGCCGAGTGTCTGTGTCTCTAATGGCAGCTGGGGGTCTAATAAAGGCCCCCAGGTCTGCCTGGAGTGAATGCCTGCTAGATCATGCCGCAGGCATGACCTAGCAGATGCCTGTCCGTGTTAAACAGACAGGCAGTAATACACTGCAATACAAAAGTATTGCAGTGTATTATAAATGCGATCGCAGAATCGCATATTATAGTCCCCTAATGGGACTAGTAAAAAAGTGAAAAAAAAGTTTAATAAAGTTAATTAAAAAAAAATGTGAAAAAAAATGAAAAACCCAGCTTTTCCCCTTACAAAATGCTTTACTATTAAAAAAACAAAATAAAGTTAAAAAGTTACACATATTTGGTATCGCCGCGTCCGTAACGACCCCGACTAAAAATCTATTACATTATTTAACCCGCACGGTGAACGCCGTAAAAAAATTAATAAAAAACTATGGAAAAATTGCTGTTTTCTGTGAATACTGACTTTAAAAAAATTTAATAAAAAGTGATCAAATAGTCGCATCTACTCCAAAATGGTACCAATAAAAACTACACGTCGTCCCGCAACAAAAAAGGCCTCATACAACTGCATCGGCGAAAAAAAACAAACGTTACGGTTCTTCAAATATGGAGACACAAAAACAAATAATTTAGAAAAAAAAGTGTTTTTACTGTGTAAAAGTAGTAAAACATACAAAAACTATACACATTTGGTATTGTTGCAATTGTAACAACCCGCTGAATAAAGTTATTGTGTTATTTATACCACACGGTAAACGGCGTAGATTTAGGACGCAAAAAAGAGTGGCAAAATTTCAGATTTTTTTCTATTCTTTATTCTATTGGTCATTAACCCCTTAAGGACGCAGCCTAGTTTTGGCCTTAAGGCTCAGAGCCCATTTTTCAAATCTGACATATTTCACTTTATGTGGTAATAACGTGGGAATGCTTAAACCTACCCAAGCGATTATGAGATTGTTTTCTCGTGACACATTGGGCTTCATGTTCGTGGTAAAATTTGGTCGATATATTCAGTGTTTATTGGTGAAAAATTGCAAAATTTAGAGAAAATTTTTAAAAAATAGCATTTTTCAGAATTGAAATGCATCTGCTTGTAAAACAGACGGTTATACCACCCACAATAGTCACTAGTTCACATTTCCCATATGTCTACTTTAGATTGGCATCGTTTTTTGAACATTTGTTTATTTTTCTTGGACGTTACAAGGCTTAGAACATAAACAGCAATTTCACATATTTTTAAGAAAATGTCAAATGCCTTTTATTTAAGGTACCTCTTCAGTTCTGAAGTGGCTTTGAGGGGCCGATGTATTAGAAACCCTGATAAAACACCCCATTTTAAAAACTAGACCCCTCAAAGTATTCAAAACAGCATTTAGAAAGTTTTTTAACCCTTCAGGCATTTCACAGGAATTAAAGCAAAGTGGAGGTGAACTTTGCAAATTTCATTTTTCTTGCGGAATTTCAATATTATTCATTTTTTTTTCTGTAACACAGAAGGTTTTACCAGAGAAACACTACTAAATATGTATTGTCCAGATTCTGCAGTTTTTAGAAATGTCCCACATGTGGCCCTACTGCGCTCGTGGACTAAAAGACAAGCCCTAGAAGCAAAGAAGCACCTAGTGCATTTTGAGTCCTCTTTTTTATTAGAATATATTTTAGGCAGCATGCCGGGTTTGAAGAGGTGTTGAGGTGTCAAAACAGTAGGAATCCCCCAATAGTGACCCCATTTTGGAAACTACACCCCTCAAGGAATTCATTTATGGTTGTTGTTACCATTTTGACCGCACAGTTTTTGCACAGCACCTATTTGAATTGGGCTGTGAAATGAAAAAAATGTCATTTTTTCCAATAAAATGTCATTTGTGATCAAAATTTCTTATTTTCACAGGGAACAAAATACCCCATTTGGTTGCCCAATTTGTCCTTAGTGTGGCAATACCCCATTTGTGGTGATAAACTGCCGTTTGGGCCCATGGGAGGGCTCAGAAGGAAAGGAGCGCTATATGTTTGTTGGAGTCCAGATTTTGCTGGATTGGTTTTCGGGTGCCATGTCGCATTTGCAGAGCCTCAGTGGTATCAAAGCAATGGAAACCCACCAAAAGTGACCCCATTTTGGAAACTACACCCCTCAAGGAATTCATTTATGGTTGTTGTTAGCATTTTGAGCACACAGTTTTTTCACAGCACCTATTTCAATTGGGCTGTGACATAAAAAAAATGACATTTTTTCCAATAAGATGTAATTTTTTAGCAAAATTTCTTATTTTCACAGGGAACAAAATGCTCAATTTTGTTGCCCAATTTCTCCTGAGTGCAGCAATACCCCATTTGTGGCAATAAACTGCCGTTTGGGCCCATGGGAGGCCTCAGAAGGGAAGGAGCGCTGTGTGTTCTTTGGAGTCCAGATTTTGATGGATTGGTTTTCGTCTGCCATGTCGCATTTGCAGAGCCCCAGAGGTATCAAAGCAATGGAAACCCACCAGAAGTGACCCCATTTTGGAAACTACACCCCTCAAGGAATTCATTTATGGGTAATGTGACCATTTAGACCCCATAGTTTTTTCACTGAATTAATTTGAATTGGGCTGGGAATGAAAACAAAATTATTTTTTTCAAATAATATGTAGTTTTGGCTGAAAATTTCTTATTTTCACAAGAAACAAAATACCCCATTCTGTTGCGCAATTTGTTCTGAGGGCTGCAATACCCCATTTGTTGTGATAAACTGCCGTTTGGGCCCATGGGAGGGCTCAGAAGGAAAGGACCACCATTTGGCCTACTGGGGATTTTCTAGTGCGAAGTCATGTATGCAGAAGCACCTGAGGTACCAGTACAGTTGAAACCCGCAAGAAGTGACCCCGTTTTAAAAACTACACCCTTAAGGCATTCATCTAGAGGTGTAGTGAGCATTTTGACCGGAGACCTACACCCCATAGACTGTAATGTGGGTTCTCCCGGGTATGGCAATACCCTACATGTGGCTGTTATCAGCTGCCTGGGCACACAGCAGGGCTCAGAGGGGAAAGACGAGGGGGGATAAGCTGTGTGGAGTGCATCAGGGTAAGTAAAATTGGGGTAAATTATAAACCAAGGGATGTATGATAAATTTTAAAACACTCTTTCATACAGAGCTCTGGTTATTCGGGACACGTGTCACATTGATATATTGTGTCATCCCTTATCGCCCTCTTATAGCAGACTTTGCACCTCTTTTGACTTTTTCCCTTCTTGCCAGTTTGGGGAACTTCCCCTGGAAAGTGTTGCCGCCCTGGTACGATGCGTGTGGCCCCGCTTCCAGAACTACTGGATGCCCCCCCTTCTTGGTCACTAAAGATTAGGTTCTTGATAATCACCTCTTGAAATTCCAGGAAAGTTTCCGTCTGGCCTGCACATCAACGTAGCACGTACGCATTGTACAAAGCCATCTGTATGATGTGCACGGCCAGCTTCTTATACCACACCGCATAGCGCTGTAGGGCTTCAGGATTTGATCTGACAAGTCCATCCCTCCCATGTACCTATTGTAGTCTAGGATGCAGTCTGGTTTGGGGGTGGCCTTTCCTTCATATATCCTAAACCTGTAGGTATACCCTGATGCACTCTCGCAGCTTATACATCTTCACGCCATACCTTGCCCTCTTACCCGGCAGGTACTCGAGGAATTGAACCCTCCCTTTAAAATGTACCCGGGACTCATCAATAGAAATACACTTCTCGGGGGTGTATGCTGGGGAAAACCGGGCACTCGAACGGTCTAATAGGGGTCTCCGTTTATACAAACGGTCAAAACTGGGGTCATCTCGGGGTGGGCACGGCTCATTATCAGTATAATGTAAGAAGCGAAGTATTGCCTCATTTATTTATTTTTTTAGGTTCCAGTTCAGTTCTGAAGTTGCTTTGAGGGGCCCATATATTAGAAACCCCTATGAAATACCCCATTTTAGAAACTAGACCCCTCAAAGTATTCACAACAGCATTTAGAAAGTTTATGAACCCTTTAGGTGTTTCACAAAAATTTAGAGCAAAGTAGAGGTGAAATTGACTTTTTTTTTTTTTGTCAGAAAATCCTCTTTATACCATTTTTTTATAACACAAAAGGATTTATCAGTGAAACGCAACTTAATACGTATTGCCCAGATTCTGCAGTTTTGAGAAATATCCCACATGTGGCCCTCGGGCGGTAATGGACTGAAGCACCGGCCTCCGAAGCAAAGGAGCACCTAGTGGATTTTGAGGCCTCTTTATTAGGCACCATGTCCGGTTTGAAGAGGTCTTGTGGTGCCAAAACATTGGGAACCCCCCAAAAGTGACCCCAATTTGGAAACTAGACCCCTTGAGGAATCCATTGTAGTTTTCTTGGGGTGCATGCGGCTTTTTGATCAGTTTTTATTCTATTTTTAAGTGGCGTGGTGACTAAAAAACAGCAATTCTACTATTGTTTTTTTATTCTTTTTTTTTTACAGCGTTCACCGTGCGCTATAAATAACATATTCACTTTATTCTGCGTGGCGATACGATTACGGCGATACCAGATGTTTATAGTTTTTTTTTATGTCTTATGGCGTTTGCACAATAAAATACGTTTTGTAAACAATCATTCACTTTTTGTGTTACCTTATTCTAAGAGCCATAACGTTTTTATTTTTCAATCAATCAAGATGTGCGAGGACTTATTTTTTGCGTAACGAACTGTAGTTTCGATCAGTACCATTTTTAGGGACATGCGACTTTTTGATCTCTTTTTATTCCATTTTTTGGGAGGTGAAGTGACCAAAGAATTGTGATTGTGGTACGGTTTATTATTATTTTATTTTACGGCGTTCATCGTGCGGGATAAATAACGAAATAGTTTTGTAGTTCAGGCCGTTACGGACGCGGCGATACCAATTATGTATAGTTAATTTGTTTGTTTATATATTTTTATTAATAATAAAGGACTGATAAGGGAAAAAGGGGGATTTTTACTTTTATTACTTTTAAATCTTTTATTTTCTTATTTTTACACATCTTTTTTTAACTTTTTTTTTACTTTATTACTTTGTCCCACTAGGGGACATGAGAGCAGGAGGCTCTGATCGCTATTCTAATACACTGCACTACATGCGTAGTGCAGTGTATTAGAACTGTCAGCTACTCACTGACAGCAAGCATAGTGGGTCCTGACGTTGTCAGGACCCACTAGGCTTCCGTCTATGGCATAGCCGGACGCCATTGTTTGGTGTCCGGTTGCCATAGTCACCATCGCCGGCCGCTATCGCGTAGCAGGCCGGCGATGGCAGCTTAACCCCTAAAAAGCCGCGATCTCTATAGAACGCGGCTTTTAATGGGTTAATCGGCGGGGACACAGCGATCGGTCCCCGCTGTAGGAGCTGTGACAGCTGCTGAACAAGACAGCAGCGTCACAGCTCCTGTATGTGTCGGGAGGACGGCCGAAACGGCCGTTACTCCCGTGACGTACTATTACGTCATGGAGCGCGAACGATACAGCTGCCATGACGTAATAGTACGTCAAGGAGCGGGAAGGGGTTAAGGTCCAAAATAGGCTGGTCATTAAGGGGTTAAGCCCTGCCAGAGGCCTTTTTCGGTGTTTCTGTATAAATGTCCTTGTTTTTATCTGTTTTGTAGGGCTTAATAGGAGCACAAAGATGGCAGACCTGGGGGCCTTCATTAGGCACCTAGGCTGCCATAACAACCAGCGCCACCCCGCAATTGCATTGCGGGGGGAGGGGGGGTGCGAAGAGCTGCTAGAGGGGGTCGCCCCCCTCTTTCTAACGATTTAAATGCTGCGGTCGCTATTGACCACGGCATTTAACGGGTTAAAAGAGCCGGATCGCGCTCGAGATCCCACTAGTTACTGTGAAGTGTCGGCTGTAACATACAGCTGACACCTGCATCACATGGAGCGGGTTCACTCTGTGAGCCCTTTCCATACTTCCCCTACCCGGCAATGACGTACGGATACGTCAAATCTCGGGAAGGGGTTAAAGGAGTTTCCCGGTTTAGAAACCCCATTATCAAACACTCTCGGAATTCTGCCTAAATAGAGGGAAGATCCATGTTGAGTACCCTGATCTATTGGTCAGAGAAGAGAGCGGCTACAAAGAGCACCTCTCACTCTGGAGGACCCGACACATCTGTGTATTACATGGACAGCCCAAAATTTAGAAAAAATTTGCAAAAATTAGCATTTTTATAAGTTTAAACGTATCTGCTTGTAAAACTGATAGTAATACCACACAAAATAGTTACTAGTTAACATTTCCCATGTCTACTTTATGTTTGCATTGTTTTTTGAACATCCTTTTATTTTTCTAGGACGTTACAAGGCTTAGAACTTTAGCAGCAATTTCTCATATTTTAAAGAAAATGTCAAAAGGCCATTTTTTCAGGGACCAGTTCAGTTCTGAGGTGGCTTTGAGGGCCTTATATATTAGATCATCCCCAGAAGTCACCCCGTTTTGAAAACTGCACCCCTCAAGGTATTCGAATCAGCATTCACAAAGTGTTTTAACCCTTTAGGTGTTTCACAGGAATTAAAGCAAAGTAGAGGTGAAATTTACAAATGTAATTTTTTTTGCCGAAATTCATTTCTAATACATTTTTTTTTGTAACACAGAAGGTTTTACCAGAGAAATGCAACTCAATATTTATTGCCCAGATTCTGCCGTTTTTAGAAATATCCCACATGTGGCTCTAGTGTGGTAATGGACTGAAACACAGGCCTCAGAACAAAGGAGCACCTAGTGGATTTTGGGCCTCCTTTTTTTAGAATATATTTTAGGCACCATGTCAGGTTTGAAGCGGTCTTGTGGTGCAAAAACAGTGGAAACACCCCAAAAGTTACCCCATTTTGGAAACTACACCCCTCAAGGAATTTATCTAATGATATAGTTAGCATTTTGACCACACAGATTTTTCGTTAAATTTATTAGAATTAGTCTGTAAAAATTTAAATCTGAAAAAACATAGAAAGTTTTAATATTTACAAGGAATAATAAAGAAAATGCACCTCAACATTTGTAAAGCAATGTCTCCCGATTACGGCAATATCCCATATGTGGTAATAAACTGCTGATTGGACCCACAGCAGGACTCAGAAGGGAAGGAGCGCCATTTGGATTTTGGAGCACGGATTTTGCTGGATTGGTTTTCGGTGCCATGTCGCGTTTGCAACACCCTGGAGGGACCAAAACAGGGGAAACCCCCAAAAGTGACACCATTTTGGAAACTACACCTCTCAAGGAATTTATCTAGGGGTATAGTTAGCATTTTGACCACACAGGTTTTTTGCAGAATTTAGTGGAATTAGGCAGTGAAAATGAGAATAGATTTTTTTTCTGAAAAAGCATAGAAATGTTACATTTTTACAAGGAATAAAGGAAAAAAAGAACCACAGCATTTGTAAAGCATTTTCTCCTGATAACGGCAATATGTGGTAATAAACTGCTTATTGTACCAATGGCAGCGCTCAAAAGGGAAGGAGCGCCATTTGGATTTTGGAGCACAGATTTTGCTGGATTGTTTTTTGGTGCCATGCCGCGTTGGCAACGCCCTGCTGGGACCAAAACAGTGGAAACCCCCCAAGTTATCCCATTTTGGAAACACCCATCAAGGAATTTTTCTAGGGGTATAGTGAGAATTTAGACCCCACGGGTCTTTTGAAGAATTTATTAGAATTAGGCAGTGATAATGAATATCACAATTTTTTTCCACTAAAATTTTGAATTTTTTTTATTTTCACAAGGGATAAAGGAGAAAAAAACAACCAATTTTTGTAAAGCAATTTCTGCCGAGTACTGAAATACCCCACATGTGGTCAAAATGTTTTTTTCATTAGAAATGAATTAACCCTTTCAGGACTGATACATTTTTTGCTTTCTTATTTAAAGAGGCTCTGTCACCAGATTTTGCAAGCCCTATCTCCTATTGCAGCAGATCGGCGCTGCAATGGAGATAAGAGTAACGTGTTTTTTTTTTTTTTAAAAACGAGCATTTTTGGCCAAGTTATGACCATTTTTATATTTATGTAAATGAGGCTTTCTAAAGTACAACTGGTCGTGTTTACAGTAAAAGTACAACTGGGCGTGTATTGTGTTCGTTACATCGGGGCGTGTTTACTACTTTTACTAGCTGGGCGTTCTGACGAGAAGTATCATCCACTTCTCTAAACAACGCCCAGCTTCTGGCAGTACAGACACAGCGTGTTCTCGAGAGATCACGCTGTGACGTCACTTCCCCAGGTCCTGCATCGTGTCGGACGAGCGAGGACACATCGGCACCAGAGGCTACAGTTGATTCTGCAGCAGCATCAGCATTTGCAGGTAAGTCGATGTAGCTACTTACCTGCAAACGCTGATGCTGCTGCAGAATCAACTGTAGCCTCTGGTGCCAATGTGTCCTCGCTCGTCCGACACGATGCAGGACCTGGGGCAGGAAGTGAGTGACGTCACAGCGTGATCTCTCGAGAACACGCTGTGTGTCTGCACTGCCAGAAGCTGGGCGTTGTGAAGAGAAGTGGATGATACTTCTATACACAACGCCCAGCTAGTAAAATAAGTAAAAACGCCCCGATGTAACGAACACAATACAAGCCCAGTTGTACTTTTACTTTAAACACGCCCAGTTGTACTTTAGAAAGCCTCATTTACATAAATATAAAAATGGTCATAACTTGGCCAAAAATGCTCGTTTAAAAAAACCAAAAACGTTACTCTTATCTCCATTGCAGCGCCGATCTGCTGCAATAGGAGATAGGGCTTGCAAAATCTGGTGACAGAGCCTCTTTAAGTTTTTCACTCCCCGCCTTCCAAGAACCATAACTTTTTTCTTTTTCCGTCAGTAGAGTGATGTGAGGGCTTATTTCTTGCTGGAGGAATTGTAGAATGATTGGGAGACTGAAAAAAATAGGAAAATATAGGAATATAGGAAAAAAATCTGATTCCATTTTTTGGGGTTTTAGTTTTTACAGCTTTAGCCGTGCGGTAAAAATGAAAACTACAGCGATTTTGGCGGTTTAAATTATTTAAGCTTTTTACGGTGTTCACCGTGCAAGTTAAAGAATGGCATATTGTAATACTTTAGCCTTTTACGGATGTAGCGATACCAATTTTGTTTATTTTTTTACATTACTTTAGAAGAAAAATGGGAAAAGTTTTTTTTTTTTAACGTTAAACTTTTTTCTTTCTCGCTACTAATAACTAATTCTTAGTCCCATTAGGTGCTTGAACCAGC
Source organism: Rhinoderma darwinii (assembly GCF_050947455.1). Classification (NCBI taxonomy): domain Eukaryota; kingdom Metazoa; phylum Chordata; class Amphibia; order Anura; family Rhinodermatidae; genus Rhinoderma; species Rhinoderma darwinii. Next base: position 31,341,373 of record NC_134691.1, read on the forward strand.
GATCATTGGATCGCTGGTACAATATACTGCAATACTAATGTATTGTAGTATATTGTTATTTTTACAGGCTTCTATAACCGCACGATCGCTGTTCCTGTTTGTTAGTCCTGGGTATCAGCTGTAATAGACAGCCGACACCCGCAGCGTATGGAGCGGGCTCAGCACGTGAGCCCGCTCCATACATCAACCCCCGGACCATGACGTGCTATTAAGTCATAGTGCGCAACGGGGTTAATGACAGTGGATGGTGTGAATATTGCAATTTTCCACGGATATGCCATTTTAGTGCATAATATGTTGTGCACAGTTTGTGCCACTGAAGACAAATACCTCATAAAGCGTTAAGCGAGTTCTCCCGGGTATGGCGATGCCATATATGTGGGTGCAAACTGCTGCTTGGGCACGCTGCAGGGCTCAGAAGGGAGGGACGCTATTTTGCTTTTGGAGCGCAGATTTTGCTTGGCAGTTGTTCTGTTTGGGGTTTTGCTGGTATTTCAGTTTATAATGTGGGGGCAAATGTAATCTGTGCGGGGTACATCAGGACATAATAAGAGGGTATAATAATGGGGTAAATAAATAATAATACATAGATATGTGGCCGGTGTCGCACTGATAAATGGCGCCTGATCCTATCCGCTTTTGGAACACTCTGCACATTTTGCATCGCCATATTCTGAGAACCAGAACTTTTTTATTTTTTCACCACCGGAGCCGTGCGAGGGCTTATTTGTTGCGGGACAATCTTTACTTTTCATTGGTACCATTTTAGGGTACATGCGATTTTTTTGATCACTTTTTATTACATTTTTTTGCAAGCCGGGTGACCATAAACAAGCAATTCTGACAATGTTTTTTCAGTTTATTTTTTGCAGCGTTCACCGTGTGCTATAAGTGACAATTTTACTTTATTCTACGGGTCGGTACGATTACGGCGATACCATATGTATATAGTTTTTTTTTATGTTTTGCAGCGTTTGTGCAATAAAATCACTTTTTTTATAAAATAATTTATTTTCTGTGTCACCATATTCTGAGAGCCGTAACTTTTTTATTTTTCAGTCAAAACAGCTGTGTAAGGGCTTGTTTTTTGCGGGACGGGTTGTAGTTTTTATTGTTACTATTTTCGGGTACATGCGACTTTTTTATCACTTTTTATTCTTTATTTTGGGTGGGGTGGTGACCAAAAAAATAGCGATTCTGGTGTAGTTTTTTATTGATTTTTTTTGGGGTGTTCATCGTGCGGGAAAAATAACATTATAGTTTTATAGTTGGGGTCGTTACGAACGCGGTGATATCAAATATGTGTACTTTTTTTAACGTGTTCATTTTTTTCCTATAATGAAAGACTTATTATAGGAAAAAAATGCAGTGTTTGTTTATGTAACTTATAGCTTTTATTTTTACACTTTTTTTAAAACATTTATATTACTTTTTTTTACTTTTTTCACTAGTCCCACTAGGGGAAATTTAGACTTGCAGCTTGGATCGCTGCTAGAGTACATTACACTACCTACGTAGTGTAATGTATTCTAACTGTCATTGTGACGTGACAGTCACACTGACAGGAAGCCTCGGAGGAACGGCCGGAGGCTGCTCCTCCGAGGCTTCCGTACATGGCAACCCGGAGGTCATTGTCTGACCTCCGATTGCCACAACAAGCATCGGCAGCCCCCACAATCACTTCGTGGGGGCGGCCGATGTGCTTCAAACCCCTTAAATGTGTCAAACGCAATCTGTCGCCGCATTTATGGGGTTAATTGCCGAAATCAGCGGCGATGGTCCGCTGACCAGCAAGACTGGAGTGTCAGCTGTCGAGGACAGCTGACCTCCCGGTTCCTGTACACTGTCCGTTAGGAGAGTGTGCGACGGGAACTACTCCGCAAATGTACGTCCTGATGCGGGAAGCAAGCCCTCTGCAGGACGTACAGTTGCGGAGCAGCGCGTGAAGAGGTTAAATATATGTTATTGCCCCTACATTAAATAAAAATAAAAAAGCTACACATATTAGGTATCTAAACAACCATAATAACCTGAATAATAAATCTAACGGGTTATTTAGCGTGAAACATGAGCGGGATAAATAATAAACAATAAAAATGATGCAGAGAATCGCTTTTTCCTATATTCACCCGGTAAGAAAAAAAAAATCTACTCCCAAACTGCAAAAAAAAATAATACAATTTCTCCCACATAACACAAGGCCTCATACGTGTTAATACATTAATACGTGGCGTCAATGAAAAAAGAAAAAAAGTCATGGCTGCTGAAAGGCAGAGATGTAAAAACTGAAAAATTTAGCTGGTCATTAAGGCTTTTTCAGGCCCGGTCATTAAGGGATTAAAGGAAGTCAAAAACAGAAATCAAAACAGCAGCACAGTAACATAGTGTAGTCACACCTGAATCAAACACTTTTTTAATTTTTCAGATGCAGCGTTTCTCCGTTGCAGCGATAATCACCTTATTCCTTGTATGCAAATTAGTTATTTGGAGTGAGGGCGTCACCCGTGGGTAGTGTAACGTAATCGGCGAAAGCGCAGCACAGTCTATTAGACGAATTAAACTTCAGGGATGTACTGCGCATGCACCGATTCAAAAGCAGAGGCGCGGGCGCACCCAGGAGAATACTGGGCCTGGTGTGATCACGGCTTTTACACTACTTGACCGCTGTCAATCAACGAAGGAAGGGAGGGAGGGTCGGACTGGGCATAGAAGACAGAGCTGTTTGGAGCAACGGTGACGCCCTCGTTGCTCCAAATTGCTAATTAACATATATTAAATAAAGTGATTATTGCTACAACGGAGCTACTCAGCTGAAAAATGAAAAAAACATTCGATTCAAGTGAGGCTACACCAGGGGCGTAACTAGGAAAGACTGGGCCCCATAGCAAATTCTCCCCCCCAGGAGCCACAGGCAGCCCCCCTTATAGATAGTGACCCCTGTAGAATGTGCCATACAGCCCCCCTGTAGACAGTGCAATACAGCCCCGCCTATAAACAGTGTCACACCCCACTTGTAGATAGCGCCCCCACCTCCCCCTTGTAGATAGTGCCATACAGCCCCCTGTATATATCCCCATAAAGCCCCCCCCTGTATATAGCGCTATACAGCTTCCACTGTATATAGTGCCACACAGCCCCCCTCCCTTGTATATAGTGCCACACAGCCCCCCCCCTTAGTAGATAGTGCCGCACAGCCCCCCCTTAGTAGATAGTGACACACACAGACCCCTGTAGATTGCGCCACACACAGCACCCTGTAGATAGAGCCACAGCCCTCCCCTTGTAAATAGTGCCATACCGCACCCCTAGTAGATAGTGCCACGCATCCCCCCTTAGTAGTGCCACACAGCCCCTTGTATATAGTGCCACTCAGCTCCCCATGTGTATAGTGCCACACAGTTTCCCCATGTGTATAGTGCCACACAGCTCCCCCTTGTGTATAGTGACAAACAGCTCCCCCTTGTGCATAGTGCCACACAGCTGCCCCTTGTGTATAGTGGCGCACAACTCCCCCTCGTGTATAGTGCACACAGCTCCCCCTTGTGTATAGTGCCACACAGCCCCCTCTTGTGTCACAAGGGTATGACTCATCCGAGAAAGTTGTATCAGCCAGGGGGATGTCAATCAAACATGGAAAGTTGACTTTGGAGGCAGGACTATGTGACGCTTTAGAATAGGGGCACCGCCCCATGACCCTTTAATAAGTAATTAGAATATAGTTTGCGCCGTTTTAAAAGTGGATTTTAAAGATTTTGCTGCATCTGAAAAATACATACATTTGGAAATATTGTCAGGTCATGTATTACCGCATGGTGGTGGTTCAAGGGGTTAAAACTACCAGACACGGTCCCATGAACTATACAATGAATTGAGAACAATTCAATCTGCACTGCAGTTTTGTTATTAGAAATACACTACCGTTCAAAAGTTTGGGGTCACCCAGACAATTTTGTGTTTTCCATGAAAACTCACACTTTTATTTATCAAATGAGTATCAAAATGACTAGAAAATATAGTCAAGACATTGACAAGGTTAGAAATAATGATTTTTATTTGAAATAATAATTTTCTCCTTCAAACTTTGCTTTCGTCTTGGAATGCTCCATTTGCAGCAATTACAGCATTGCAGACCTTTGGCATTCTAGCTGTTAATTTGCTCAGGTAATCGGGAGAAATTTCACCCCATGCTTCCAGAAACCCCTCCCACAAGTTGGATTGGCTTGATGGGCACTTCTTGCGTACCAAGCTGCTCCCACAACAGCTCTATGGGGTTGAGATCTGGTGACTGAGCTGGCCACTCCATTACAGATAGAATACCAGCTGCCTGCTTCTTCCCTAAATAGTTCTTGCATAATTTGGAGGTGTGCTTTGGGTCATTGTCCTGTTGTAGGATGAAATTGGCTCCAATCAAGCGCTGTCCACAGGGTATGGCATGGCGTAGCAAAATGGAGTGATAGCCTTCCTTATTCAAAATCCCTTTTACCTTGTACAAATCTCCCACTTTACCAGCACCAAAGCAACCCCAGACCATCACATTACCTCCACCATGCTTGACAGATGGCGTCAGGCACTCTTCCAGCATATTCTCAGTTGTTCTGCGTCTCACAAATATTCTTCTGTGTGATCCAAACACCTCAAACTTCGATTCGTCTGTCCATAACACTTTTTTCCAATCTTCCTCTGTCCAATATCTGTGTGCTTTTGCCCATATTAATCTTTTCCTTTTATTAGCCAGTCTCAGATATGGCTTTTTCTTTGCCACTCTGCCCTGAAGGCCAGCATCCCGGAGTCGCCTCTTCACTGTAGACGTTGACACTGGCGTTTTGCGGGTACTATTTAATGAAGCTGCCAGTTGAGGACCTGTGAGGCGTCTATTTCTCAAACTAGAGACTCTAATGTACTTGTCTTGTTGCTCAGTTGTGCAGCGGGGCCTCCCACTTCTCTTTCTACTTTGGTTAGAGCCTTTTTGTACTGTACTCTGAAGGGAGTAGTACACACCGTTGTAGGAAATCTTCAGTTTCTTGGCAATTTTTCACATGGAATAGCCTTCATTTCTAAGAACAAGAATAGACTGTCGAGTTTCACATGAAAGCTCTCTTTTTCGAGCCATTTTGAGAGTTTAATCGAACCCACAAATGTAATGCTCCAGATTCTCAACTAGCTCAAATGAAGGTCAATTTTATAGCTCCTCTAAACAGCAAAACTGTTTACAGCGGTGCTAACATAATTGCACAAGGGTTTTCAAGTGTTTTTTAATCATCCATTAGCCTTCTAACAGTTAGCAAACACAATGTACCATTAGAACACTGGAGTGATGGTTGCTGGAAATGGGCCTCGATACACCTATGTAGATATTGCATTAAAAACCAGACGTTTGCAGTTAGAATAGTCATTTAGCACATTAACAATGTATAGGGTGTATTTCTGATTAATTTAATGTTATCTTCATTGAAAAAAACTGCTTTTCTTTCAAAAATAAGGAAATTTCTAAGTGACCCTAAACTTTTGAACGGTAGTGTATATTCTATATAATTACATCTCCAGAATCAAGCTCTGACATATACGGCTCCAGAATCGAGCTCAGTACATATATATACAGCACCAGAACCAAGCTCAGTATAACGGTTCTCACCGGTTTGTTTGTGGATCCTCTGTGTCGTCCGGGAGGTGGTGCTTGGAACCCAGGGCAACGCTTGGCACAGCGGGTTTAGAGGCGGTCGGATGATTAGGCCAGAAGTCAGGACAGGCAGCAGACATAGTTACGGGTATGGATAGCAATAGGTCAAGGCAGGCGGCAGGCAAGGATAGACAAGTTCAGGCAGAGGTCACAACGGGAAAACCAGACAAAGGCAAAAGGCAAGGAAACAGAGAACCAGGGTACAGGGAAGTTCACGGGAAGCTTGGTTGAACAAGCATGGATTAGAGGAAGGAGGATCCTTAAATAGGAAGTATTTGAATTAAGGCGCGCACTGGCCCTTTAAGAAAAGACAAGTCAGCGTGCGCGCCCTCTAGTGGCAGTAGCCGCACATCGAGGATGATGGCCGTGGAGGGAGGAAAGGGATGCACTTACCTGACGCCGGCCAGGGCCAGCAGAGCGTCCGGATCTGGTAAGTGGAGCTCGGGATGAGCATGAGGGAATGGAGGGCGCCGGAACCGGAGCAGATGACGTGGGGAAGGCGGGGAACGGCGCGGCAGCCATTACACTCAGTACATAAATACAGCACTAGAACAAAGCTCATACATATATACATCCCCAGAACCAAGCTCAGTACATATATACAATACCAGAACCAACCTCAGTACATAAATACAGCACGAGAACCAAGCTCAGTACATATATCCAATACCAGAAGAAAGATCAGTACATAAATACAGCCCCAGAACCAAGCTCAGTACATAAATACAGCACAAGAACAAAGCTTAGTACATATATACATCCCCAGAACCAAGCTCAGTACATAAATACAGCACCAGAACCAAGCTCAGTACGTAAATACAGCACCAGAACCAAGCTTAGTACATATATACTGTACATCCCCAGAACCAAGCTCAGTACATAAATGGAGCACCAGAACCAAGCTCATTACATAAATACATCCCCAGAACCAAGCTTATTACATAAATACAGCATCAGAACAAAGCTTAGTACATATATACAGCAGCAGAACCAAGCTCAGTACATAAATACTGCTCCAGAACGGAGCTCAGTACTTAAATAAAGCATCAGAACCAAGCTCAGTACATATATATACAGACCCAGAACCAAGCTCAGTACATATATACACCAGAACAAATACCACTCAATTTAGTGCAACCCCTGCCGTGTAGGCTTGTACGGTGTAAAGGCATGAGGGGCCCGTGCCGCCCGGCCCATACATTTTAGTGGCTCAGCGGCGCGGGCCCCGTAGTAGCGTCGCTACAGCTCTAGCAGCCATAACGGCTGTTAGTGGCGCCACTGGACATATGGGGGGGCGTGTCAGCTAGCGGCACGGGCCACCTTAAGCTGTGGGCCCCGTAGCAGCCACTACGGCTGCTACCGCGGTAGTTACGCGACTGGGCTAGTCTATATTACTGTGCTGGTGGATTGATAGGCAAATTTCCGGTGATAGACTTCCTTTAAATGAATTTTATGTTAAGAAATGTATTCAGGAAATAAACACTACCTGACCAGATCGTTGCTATGATACATAATTTAATAGAATTGATGCAGACTACTATAGTATTTATCAAATCCACCACATTTTTTCATTTGTGAACAACCTTTTATTTTCACGCTATTTTAACCATTGACTTTTAGTTAAAATACTATTATCCAAACCAAAAATTTTAAATGTATTCTGAAATTGTACATTGCAATTACTGAACAAATGGAAAAAAGATTTCTGTGTTACTATATTGCAATGTTATTGATGAGATAATTACTATTTTCTTAAGTGTAATCTAAGTTTGAGTCATTGCTGTTATACGTGCTCTAACTTTGCTCTATACCTACAGACCATTTGTTACAGTCACATCCCATTTCTAAATACTGTAACAAGATTACTCAGAATAAATAAACTGCGCCCAGCTTCTAAAGTTCATGTTTTTAACAAGAATAGTGAAATTTCAGCAGCCTTTCAAAGGAATCCCATTAACAGTCCCAATGGACATTGAAACCATTGTATTTTTTAACTACATGAAATTCAGAGCGAGCTGAATCACTGATAATATAAATGTGTAGACCAACATTTAAATACATTTATTAAATTGTACAATTTTAAGAAAAGCTAATTACTGTATAGAGTTTCCAATTACATTTTCAGATTGATACATGAATAACTCGTCTTTTGCGTTCTGAGGCATCCTTACTAAAGGTGAGTGAATTTCTCGGCAACTTAAGTTGTTTTCATCCGAGTCCACAAATGTTCACCATTCATCCGCCCTACAATGTACTATTTCGCATTATGTTCTCCTGTGGTCGCACCTTCACTTGCTGATGCTGGCTGTATTATACAGCTAAAACCCCGCTCTATTGGCTGGGATCATAAATAACTTAGATCCTGGCTGTTGAACCCCTTAAATGCTGTGGTAATAGTGACCGCAGCACCTAAGTGGTTGTACAGAGGGAAGGGCCTTCCCTTTAAAGCCCATCGCCATCACTCGTGGCACGGCCTAATAGCCTGCCTGTCAAAGTAACATTGAGAGGCATAACACATTGCAATACAGGAGTATTGCAATTTATTGTAGAAGGGATCAGGAGAATAAAACAAGTAAAAAAAAAACAACCTGAATGAAGTTTATAGAAAAATTACAAAAAAAGTCCCAAGTAGAAAAAGCAAAGAAAAAAATAATAATATTTTTTTTACTCCATTTTTTTTAAAAAATTGCAATCCGCATGTAATTTATACCACACGGTGAACGTAATAAAAGAATAATAAAAGCACATTGACAAAATTGCAGATTTTTTTCCATTACGTTTCTCAAGAAAATTTATAAAAGTTGTTCAATACATTGGGGCTAACTTATCAACCTTTCGACACCAGTTTTCTGGTGTTTTATAAGTTGCAAAAGGACCCACTGCAAATTGCGATTTTTGCCCCATTTTCGCCACCCTCACCACTTTTGTGGAAAGGGGAGGGTTTTTGGAGAAAGGGGCGGGGCTGCAGCAGTCTGCAAATTTATTTTAATTTACGACAGAAAACTGGAGTAAATCCATACCAGCTTCTAGCTGGTGTAGATTTCAGTCCATGGGGCATAGCAAGGTAGAGTTCCATGCTGGGCCTCTATCTTTCCCTTTCCTATCCAGACTACCCCTATTGGATAATAAAAAGAACAACAATTAATACTCACCTCACCGCTCCTCTTCTCCCCTCTGAGTACCCTCATCACTTCAGTGCACCTCATACAACATACTGAGGCTGGGTAGCGTCAAGACATTGTATGTGATGCAGCACTGCTGATGGTGTAGTGCTGTATTGCATATAAGCTCCTGATGCTGTTCGGCGTCAGGACCTTGTATGAACCGCACTGAAGTAATAAGGGGACCCGGAGGAGGAGGAGAAGAGGAGCAGTGAGGTAAGTATCTGTTTTTTTTAAAATTTTATGGCTGGTGTGACAGGAATGGATGGCGCACAGCCCGGCTAAAATATGCAAAACATTTATTAAGAGGCCCCATTATATCTACCCCAAAATGGTACCTTTTAAAAATACTCATTCCGCAACAAATATGCTCTTATAAGGCTACGTTGAAGGACAAATAGAAAAAGTTAAACTTTTGGAAATTCAGAGATGATAAAAAAAAACTACATCCGTAAGGCTCTAATTAGGCCATGTAAGTAAGGAATTAAAATTGCCAAAAGTGAATGTCATACATGGCAAATCAATTTGCCTAATGGATTCTAATGGCTGGAAAATTGTTAACCATTTGGCAAAAAGGTGAAATGCAAATTGAAAGCAAAATTATGAGGGGACGCATGAAGTCAACTCATACATCTGAAGTGATACATGATGCAACCCAAGCATCTAATGAGAGATCCAAATATCCGAGCGAATATACAAAGTCAAACCTAGCTTCACTTCTCTAAATATAGTACTTTTACTTGCATACTTATTGAGTGGAAAAGCTCTTTCTGGCATGTTGTTTTCCCCTATTTTGATGTATTTACCCTTCACACCTGACTCGCTGCCCACTATTAACTCTATTATTTGTGATTTATTTTTTAAGAGCGAAGCATGTTTTCAGAGAGCTGCTGGAAAGTGAGGAAGTGTCTGATCGTGAAGCAAATTTGGAGTCCAGTGGCTGAAACAATCTTGAAGGAGAGTGATATTAAAGTGTAGCTAAACGTTCGACAAACTTCTGACATGTCATAGTGACATGTCAGAAGTTTGGATTGGTGGGGATCCGAGCACGGAGACCCCCACCAATTGCTATAATGAAGCAGCTGAAGTGCTCGTGTTAACACTCAGCTGCTTCGTGTCTGTTCGGCTTTTTCTGGAAAGCCGATGTATCGGTGTACGTGCTCATAGACTTTGTATTGAGTCCGTACACCAATACATTTATTTCCGGAAATAGCCAAACAGATACGAAGCAGATGAGCACTCACACGAACACTTCAGCTGCTCCGTTCTAGAGATTGGTGGTGGTCTCAGTGCTCGGACCACCACCAATACAAACTTCTGACATGTCTCTATGACATGTCAGAAATTTGTCGAACGTTTAGCTACACTTTAAGCAAGAGTAGTAAAGTAACAGTCCTGGTTTGGAACGCTGATAAGCAGAAACAGTATGTGGCGTAAGGCAGAGATGTGGCCAGGAAACAATCCAAGTTCTGTACACAGATAAGCAGCAATAGTTTGTAAGGTAGAAAGGAACTAGACTAAAGGTTGGAAGTTCAATAGTCTGGCAAGTAGGAAGTGCAAGGTACAATGAGTGAGACTGGGTCAGAATTAGCACCAAAAACACCCCAAATCGCACCCCATTAACTTTAATGGGAGGCAGAGGCTGTTTATCTCCCAGGTGGCGTTTAGCCGCTCGCGGCATAAAAAAGTGGCATGCTCTTTTTTCTAGTGGTTTCCACCTCCGACCTCCCATTGAAATCAACGGGAGGGAGAAAAAACAGCGGTGCTCGTTTTGAGCGTTTTTGCAACGTATTTTTGCATTCAATTGGCCGCAGCAAAAAAGGTCGAAAAAATGCATCAAAAAACGCTGGCAATATAAAATCTGCCCAAAAATTCCTACGATTTCTTCTGCATGTCAAGAAACTCTATGTGAACTAGGCCTTAAAGACAGCTTTAGATCTAATGACTTCATTGAATCACACATTTAATTTGTATTTTTCCTTAAAGTGAATGTTCACCTTTTAACTTTTTTTTTTAAGCATTCTGTACTGATTAATTTCCTCAATGTATTTTTATAGTGGTCAGGAATCCATTTCTGATACTAATCTCTTGTATAGCCATTGCTGGAGATGAATTAAGACTGTGCCAGTCTTTTAAAAAAAACAAAAACAAGGTGGAGTATTTTTTTAGGAGGAGCACGCCTCTTGATAATTTGTTGCATCTTTGACTGTTTGTGCGACACTAAAAGAAATCTACGCCAGCCAGGAGCTGGCATAGATTTCCTCTATGATTTACGCCAGTTTCTAGCATAAGTTAGAGTACATGCGTGGGAACCCAGGTGGCCACACCTCTTTTGCTACACTGACCAATTTTTGGAAAAGTGGCGAGAGCATGGGAAATGACCCAAACGCTATTTGCGACATTTCTACGCTAGAAAACTGGCATAGTAACCTTGTTAAATCCCGGCCAGTGAGTTCAATGATAAAACTCTGGCTGCCTGCAGCCACCACTAGGGGGAGCTAATTACATACTGTTTATACATTAATAATAAAACAGTATGGAGTAAGTTGATAAGCTACCTCCAGCAGTGGATGCCGGCACCCAGAGTTTTATCATTTAACTCTGTCTCTATAAAGATATATGAAGACATAAATCAATACAGGTGTTCAAGGGTGTTTAAGATCTGGTGGTATAACCTTTGTTTAAGTAAAGCATGTATGAGCTATTCTACATGCGTGCACCTATCTTATTGAATAAACCAACTGTGCTAACAAGGCATCACTTGTACGGGGTGTGCACACGTCTTGCTATAGAATGGCGACAAAGACACCATTTTCATTATGCCGGATACGCTCGTATAACATCATTATCCGCTATTCTGAACTGTTCTTTGCTCCAGAAGCTCAGTGATAATAATTTATTTTAAGAGAGGCTAATCATTTCGAGAGAGAATTGGAATGCAAAGATTGTCGGGTCGGTAATGATGGTAATATTGTGACATCATTTATCATTTTGCACATAATTATACCTGCTTGCAATTCCTCTTTTTTTTTACAGTTGAGTTACTAAAAATTTAGGAATCAAGTTTTCCCAAAGGCACACGTGAGATTTTTTTTGTCAGCGAACAATAATTGCAATTTTAATAGTTCCTATTACTTTTTCTTGGTCTAAATATTTAATAAGACTTTTACATTTTATGATCACATTAAACTTTTTGACATTAAAGCTAAGATTTATTTTTGGAGTTTAGTGAAAATGAGGTATTGAATAAATGTTATTATTTAATTGATATGCGATAGTGGAAAAGCTGTGTTACAGGGGTGGACACAGACAACAGAGAGCCCCTGTGCAAGGACAGTATATGGGAACCTTCACCATAACCTCCAGAAAATCCGCCATCATTGTGTTAATCCACCACTGTTGTAGGACATGGAAACATTAACCCTCTCCCTTGAATTCAATCTAAAAGACAGTAGGGACCGCTATAATTTTTTATTGTGGTGGCCCCCATGTCCACCCATGCTCTGTTCTTCTCCATCCATTTTTTGGCGTTTTGCCACACTTGGTGTTTGTAAAACACTTATTATCTGTTGGATCAGCAGAATTATTTGTGCATCTTTAGCCGGCTTAGGTTAGATACATTAGTGACCGTAGTGTCATGACATAGAGAAACAAAAATAAACAGCTGTGATGTCATACATGCATGGAGATTGTACAGAAGCACACTGAGTCCTAGTGACTTCGACCTATGCATGCCCTCGTTTGGGGCTTTTGTACAAGACCAAATTACAGAGATATTCTTCCCTAGAAGCAAAGCTCCATGAGGGTATGTTCACACGCAGTGGTTTCAGATGTAATTCGGGCGTTTTACGCCTCGAGTTACACCTGCAAAAACGCCCCTAATACGCCTACAAACATCTGCCCTTTGCCTGCAATGGGTTTTACGATGTTCTGTTCCCACGAGCCTTTATTTTACGCGTCACTGTCGAAATACGGCGCATAAAATGACGGCTCGTCAAAAGAAGCGCAGGACACTTCTTGGGACGTTTTTGGAGGCATTTTTCATTGACTCCATTGAAAAACAGCTCCAAAAACTGCCATGAAAAACGCGAGTTGTTAAAAAAACATCTGAAAATCAGGAGCTGTTTTCTCCTGAAAACAGCTCCGTATTTTCAGACGTTTTTGGTCATTGCGTGTGAACATACCCTAATACGTCAAATGCAGGAGTAGGCTACAAATTTTTTTCTGTTGGATTCAACTGAAATCAGACTGAAAAAACCCTCTGTATTCCTCCTTATAGAATCATATATGGTGGTACACTAGAGCCCTATATACTTCTATGGGTGCTGTATTATGGCTCTGTACAACCCAAAACTTGCACGGAACCATAATATAGTTGTGTGCTTAACCCCCTTCCAACCACCGCACGTAGATTAACGGGCTGCAGCACTTGTCCTTGTGCCTGCAGCCCGTTAATCTACATGTGCGCTTAACAGAGCACACAGGCGCTCCCCGCAGCCCGGCATCTCCCAGTACGGGCTGCTACTAGCAACCTTCGTACTGGGGGAAAACATCCACTGATTTGGTCCCGCAGGGGCTTTCTAAATGCGACATGACACCCGAAAACCAATCCAGTAAACTTGAGCTCTAAAAGCCAAATAGCGCTCCTTGCCTTCTGAGCCATGCCGTGTGTCCAAACAGCCGTTTATTACCACATATGGGGTATTGCCATAATCAGGAGAAATTGCTTAACAAATCCTGGGGAGCTTTTTCTTCTTTATTCCTTGTAAAAATTGATAATTTCTACGTTTTATTGGAAAATATTTAGATTTTCATTTCAATTCCACTAAATTCAGCAAAAAACCTGTGGGGTTAAAATGCTCACTATACCCCTTGATTAATTCCTTGAGGGGTGTAGTTTGCCAAATGGTATCACTTTTAGTAGTTTCCCCTGTTTTGGTCCCTCCAGGGTGTTGCAAACGCGACATGGCACCGAAAACCAATCCAGCAAAATCCGTGCTCCAAAATCCAAATGGCGCTCCTTCCCTTCTGAGTCCTGCTGTGGGTCCAATCAGCAGTTTATTACCACATATGGGATATTGCCGTAATCGGGAGACATTGCTTTACAAATGTTGAGGTGCATTTTCTTTATTATTCCTTGTAAATATTAAAACTTTCTATGTTTTTTCAGATTTAAATTTTTACAGACTAATTCTAATAAATTTAACGAAAAATCTGTGTGGTCAAAATGCTAACTATATCATTAGATAAATTCCTTGAGGGGTGTAGTTTCCAAAATGGGGTAACTTTTGGGGGTGTTTCCACTGTTTTGGCCCCACAAGACCTCTTCAAACCTGACATGGTGCCTAAAATATATTCTAATAAAAAGGAGGCCTTAAAATCCTCTAGGTGCGCCTTTGCTTCTGAGGCCGGTGCTTCAGTCCATTACCACACTAGGGCCCCATATGTGATATTTCTAAAAACTGCAGTATCTGGGCAATAAATATTGAGTTGCGTTTCTCTGGTAAAACCTTTTCTGTTACAGACAAAAATGGATTAAAATGGATTTTCCGACAAAAAAAAATAATTTTGTAAATTTCCCCTCTACTTTGCTTTAATTCCTGTGAAACACCTAAAGGGTTGAGAAACTTTCTAAATGCTATATTGAATGCTTTGAGAGTTGCAGGTTTTAAAATTTGGTGACTTATGGGGGTTTCTAATATATAAGGCCCTCAAAACCAATTCAGAACTGAACTAGTACCTATAAAAATAGGTTTTGGAAATTTTCTTGAAAATGTGAGAAATTGCTTCTAAAGTTCTAAGCCTTGTAACGTCCTAGAAAAAGAAAAGGATGTTCAAAAAACGATACCAACATAAAATAGACATATGGGAAATGTTAATTAGTAACTATTTTGTGTGGTATAACTGCCTGTCTTACAAGCAAATACATTTAAATTTAGAAAAATGCACATTTTTGCTAATTTTCTCTAAAGTTTGGTGATTTTCACAAACAAATACTGAATTTATTGATCAAATTTTTCCACTAACATAAAGTACAATATGTCACGAGAAAACAATCTCAGAATCGCTTGGCTAGGTAAAAGCATTCCAAAGTTATTACCACATAAATTGACACATGTCAGATTTGAAAAAAATGGCTGCGTCCACAAGTCCAAAACAGGCTTAGTCCTGAAGGGGTTAAAGGGGTTTTCCAGCTAATAAACATTGATGGCCTATCCAATAGGACCCCCGCCAATCAGCTGTTTTGAAGGGGCAGCAGCGCTCGTACGAGTGATGCTTCCCCTTCATTTCTTCTTACTCACTGTGAAGGTTCGACCCACATATAGTGGCGATTCACAGGTATTGCACCCATTCACTTCAATGGGAGAAAAGGCTGCAATACTTGTGAATCGCCACTAAATGTGGGTCAAACATTCACAGTGAGCAAGAAGGAATGAAGGGGAAGCAGTGCTCATACGATCACTGTAGCCCCTTAAAAACAGCTGATCGGCGGGGTTCCTGGAAGTTAGACCCCGACCTGCCAGCTTTTGCTGGCCCATCCTGAGGACAGGCCATCAATTTTTATCGGCTGGAAAACCCCTTTAAGCCCTAAAGGATTTATTGAAAATCTCAAGATGCTACACACACAAGCTAGTAAAAGCAATTCAACTTAAATGGACAAAGCCTTTAATTGGTATGTAATCGAGAACATTCTTGGTAGAAAACTATGGGCTGCAAACTATTTTTTATAAGTCAATTTACACTAAATTGTAATCTTGTGGACCCAACAAGAAAAAAAAAATTTGGAAATGCTGCATTTATTCCCCTTCTTCATCAGCCAGAGAAACACAAAATTCTCTAAAATTAAATTAATATGCATTCTTTGTCAATGCTTCATAAGTTATTTTAAATAGTGCAAAGCTCACCAATTAATTCCAACAGAAGTCCTTAGGGGACGGAGGAGAGCTGGTTTGGAGGGTTTTGCATAGCTAAACATACAGCTCAGTGATAAATGCTGCAAAGTTAATTAGCTAATTATAGTTAATTAGACATTTCTTAAAATGCTGGCATGCCAGGGAAAAAGAGGATGGTGTTAGAAAGGGAAAAATTCATCGCTTATCTTGGTTTTCATGTTCATTTGTGTTGTATTGGTGTTTGGATCACCTCGCATGTACTAACTGCTCCCCATGTACTGCCCACTAGGTTTCATTTACTTTGCTAATATTTGCACTTTCATCTACAACCATTTGCTACTTAAAGAGGACCTGCCCGCTCTCTTTCAGAAAACACAAATGGTTAAATTGTTCATTCTTTTCCAGGAAGAATAACAGAGGAACGGCACTATGTGCTCCAGTAAGCGTTTGCTACAGTCTTCAATAGTACAGTACAGACATGTCAGCAGGGCTCACAGGTCGTCAATAATAAAAGACTAATGTTCATGGTGAGATCAAGAAAATGAAATTCAAATATTTAGCTTTTTTCCAAGAATTTTGAAATAATATTTTAAAGGGGTTGCACAGCTTCCTATTATATTGAAGCTAACACTATGATCAACTGATCGCCTCAGGTCGTGATCCTCAAATATCCGGAGGAAGCCCCGTACGAATTCTCAAGTTCTCTGCAGCAGCCACTGCAGGAGAAATGTAGTATTACATGACAACCATTTAAATGAAATGATAACCATATAATACATCGTTGCATTGAGTCCGACAGAGCGGGAATCACTCTTTATGGCTTCTCTTTGCTTGTGGTCATAGAGTCGTGTCTCAGGCAGAAAATGTCCCTCTATGATGTTCATATGCCTTAATAAGTAATGTGGAAGGTGGTTGTCCAGATGGGACTACCCCTTTAAATTGTCCTTACATTGAACACTATATGCACATTTTGTTTCCTGTAACACAAATACTATTAAAAGAATATACAAAAAGAATATAACTCAATGGATGGCTCCACAATGTGTGTAAATTATTTCAATAAGGCCAATGTTGCAGACTTCCTAAGGCTATAGGGATAAAGCTGATTTAGAATTCTTATCATATATTAGATGGAAGCAATGTTCTTATACAAATGTTGTAGCATGCTCATGCCCTGACCAGTGAGACAAGCACCTTAAATCCCAGCAGACTTCCAAAAATAAGCAAATTGCTAAGACACTACAGTAGTGAGGGTTGGATTTCTCAGAGGATCCCCCAGTAGTCCTGAAACAATAATTTGCCCCAAAGGTCCACAGGAGATTACACCCAAAAAGCATCAGTGAATATGTTGTGTCATCATATTCTATCAAATTAGTTTTTGGGTTAAGGGGTGATAATTATTTTAAGTTCAATATACATGACGTTTCATCCCAGGAGACCGATGCAGCCTGTGATTGGTTGCAGCGGCAGTCACATGGGATGAAGCGTCATCCCAGGAGGCCGGCCTTCTGACGTCACCCAGACCGGCATCCTGGGATGACGTTTCATCCCATGTGACCGCCGCTACAGCCTGTGATTGGCTGCAGTGGTCACATGGGATGAAACGTCATCCCAGGATGCCGCGCTAGAGGAAGAAACACAGACTTCTGAGTAAGAATCAGGTTTTTTTTATTTTTTATTTTAATGAGTTGCGTTTTTTGCGGCAGGATCGCTGCGAATCCGCTGCAAAAAACGCAACAACTGCTATTTGTTGCGGGATTTAGCACCCCATTAAATTCAATGCAACTTACAAATTCCTGCAACAAATAAACAGTGTTACCGCAAATACAACTGACATGTTGCGGAATAAATTTCCGCACTGCAGGTCAATTTCTGAGCATTTTTTCTGCTCAATATTGTTAAATCTCATCCACTTTGCTGCTACTGTACTCTGCTGCGTTTTTTTTCATCTGCTATTCCGGCCGGAAAAAACGCAGCAATTATGCTACATGTGGACAAGTCCTTACTGTACTATAAGCTGATAATACCAGCTCTGATGGACTCCACGGAAAATCTGGTCCATCATTAAATAAAGGACAATGGCAGCTTGCCAGAAGAGAAACTCTACCCAAAATAAATATTATGCTGCTCTACTTATCCAAACTTTCTTAATTCAATCCTAATAAA
Organism: Rhinoderma darwinii; assembly: GCF_050947455.1. Lineage (NCBI taxonomy): Eukaryota > Metazoa > Chordata > Amphibia > Anura > Rhinodermatidae > Rhinoderma > Rhinoderma darwinii. The sequence goes on from NC_134691.1 coordinate 31,359,270, forward strand.
TTTGTCATAAACCACAAGTTCCCCCGATTGCCTTAAAAACTTGTTTGACTCATGGCCGCCGAAAGTACATTTCAGTTTTGTCGCATTTTTTGCTGCGAATCACAGCAAAAACCACGACAATACTGCATTGTCCTGCAAAAGGACCTGCAGACATAAGGTCATATGACTGCAGGCCCTAGTACATCAGCAAGACTCCATGGAGAAGACGGTGAGCTGCTATGTAAGTAAAAGGGGGATGGATGAGTTTAAGGGGTCTGGTGTCTGTATTTAGGGGGTCTGGTCTGGGGACTGTATTTAGTGGGTCTGTATTAGATTCTGGGGTCTATATTTAGGGGGTCTGGGGTCTGTATTTAGGGTTCTGGTCTGGGGTCTTTATCTAGGGGGTTTGGTCTGGGGTCTGTATTTAAGGGGTATGGTCTTGGGTCTGTATTAGTTTAGGGGTCTATATTTAGGGGTCTGTTTTTAGGGGGCCTGGGTTCTGTATTAGTTTAGGGGGTTATGGTGTCTGTATTTAGGTGTCTGGGGTTCTGTATTAGTTTAGGGGGTCAGGTCTGGAGTCTATATTTAGGGTTCCTCTTCAAGGTCTGTATTTAGAGGGTCTGGCCTAGGGTCTGTATTTATATAGGGTGCTTGTTCTGGGGTCTGTATTTGTTTAGGGGAGGTGTCTGGTCTGGGGACTGCAATAGTTAGAAGGTCTGGGGTATGTATGTATTCTAGAGTCTGGTTTGGGGTCCGAATTAATTAGTCTGAGTTAAAGGGGTTGTCCGGGCACATCAGTATATGATCGGTTGGGGGTTGACACCCGGATCCAGCATCAATCAGCTGCTTCGGTTGCCTCTTTAATGTATGGGCCTGGGGTGTGAATTTGCTGAGGGACCTGGTCTGGGGTATGGAACAATTTAGAGGGTCTGGTCTCTAAATGTTTGAGCTTCTATAGAGGCTGAAAATGGCTGCAGAAGTGAGGGGCAAAGTAGTCACCAGGAGAAGTCACCATAATGGTCTGCTTCAGATGGAGAAAAGAAAAGAGAACAACTCCCATCAGAGAAGACATCGCGTGTGAGTCACTGGATTTAGAGAGGATCTGTCCCCTCTCCTGACATGTCTGTTATAGATAATCCTTGTATTCCACATAAAGTCTTTGTGTAGCCCAGGACTAAGACAAATAGGTGCTACCATTTCTATTGTCAGGAGGATGTGTCCCTACACAGTGTGATACTGTCAGTATGTAGGGACACAGCCGTTTGACAAGGGGAATCATAACACCCATTTGTCAATGCTCGCATAAAAAGCTGGTGTTCACTATAGACATGGCACTGCAGGGTGGTGGTGGATAAGGGGGCCCAAGTTTAGGGAACAGCCCAGGTCCTGTGGTCTACTTAATCCGCCACTGCTTATTAGTACAGACTTCTCCACAGACTGAAGGGCGCTCCCCTTCCGAACATGGCCACTGATGGAGGGGCATGTGACGAGGCTTGTCCATCAGCGGCCTCCTTGAATTAACACTGTGTATGGCACTGCATGTGCTAGCGTCCCTTGCCGTGCACAGTGTTATTCAATGGAGGCCGCTGATGGGTGTGTCTGGTCCCATGCTCCTCCATCAGTGGCAATGTTCAAAATGGCAGTGCTCTACAGTCTGTGGGGAAGTCTGTACTAACAAGGAGAAGATATTGGGGTGCTGATCCCAGAAGACATCAGAAAGTCAGACAATGGTTTTCTGGGCAATCGGGGGAACTTGCGATTTGTGGCAAATTTATTTGAATCAAGAGACTAAAGACATTTTGGATAAGTAGATCAGCCTAATATACGTTTCAGGTAGAGTTTCCCTTCAGGCACATGCCTTAGCTGCCAGTATTATGTACAGGAGCGTCGTACAGCCCGTCAAGAAGAATGTAGTAACTAGGGGGCGGTGCTTCACAGAGGAATATATCGGCGCTTATCTTCTAAAAACCATCTATTATTAAGTGAGTGCCAGGGCCACGATTGTGCCAAAATTTGTGCCAAGCAAACCTGAAAACTTTTGAAAAATTCAGACCGAATTTGATTTATGTTGAATCGATTTGCTTGTCTCAAATACTCAATAAATATACAGTAATTGTTCTTTCTTGAGCAATTATCATAGCATAAACGAAAAATATATTGGAATCAAAAATGAGTGAGCTCAGACCAGCCTATATATTTTATAGGCATTCCGGCTCTCTTCCAGATTTAAGTATTGTGGCTCTATTCGGAAGGAACAAATGATGTTACGATTTTCATATATCACTGTTACTTGTCAATCCATCTACTCAGATTTGATATAATTACATCACAAGAATTTCTTACAGGATAGTTGCGCTCTATAGATAGCATCTCTGCTATACACATACATTCTTACATTCTGATATAGACTAGACAATTTAGAAATAACACAATCTGGAGAAGATTCATTGCCAGTGTGAGAAATGTTATTTCTATTACATTCAATATTGTGTTTCAAATAACTGAAAATAAAAAATTGTCGTATTAACTAAAACAATAAAAACACATTTTCCGTAATTCTGAAGCTTGGAAAAAAACGACATAAGGAAATTATATTTTAACACTACTCCATTCGTAAAATTACACTTTCTATGTCTACCATTGTACTGAAGTCTTGGCAGTAGCCATTGTAGACAGCAACAAGAGTCTCTCTCCATGGATACCTATGTAATCTTACCCAGTACAATTCTCTGGGTAACAGGATTTTCCAGTCTCCTATTCTGGTCTTTGAACATTAACCAAATATCTGAATTTTGGTTAAAGACTAATAATAAAAGTGATATAAAAGGGACTGATTCGTAATATAAAATACTCAGTTTCCATAGTGAAAGATGATTAACTCCTTTGCTGCTGCAATGGTACAGAAGTAAAACATGTTCTATTTTGGGGCACATGTCAGGGATATCACCTGTTATCAGGTCATTAGCTTAACTGAAACCTACAGCTTAAATTGAATCTCCAAACGCCAATAATTATTATTATTTTTTTCAATCTATGATTTATTGATGAATTCCTTGATATATCTTTTTAATAATCAGAGTTTTCTATTTTCTGTTACAGAACTCCAAATCCACTGTATGACCATAGAGTGAAATGATAATGTTCTGGCTTTCAGCAGTCACCACTAGAGGGAGCTTACTGCATACTTTTATACATTGAACTGAATAATAACACAGTATGCAGTAAGTGCCTAAGCTCCCTCTAGTGGTTGCTGCAGGCATTTTGCACTTTTTAATTTAAAGGGAACCTGTCAGTAGGTTTGGAGTCACAAAATTACCAGCATGCTGTTATGCAGCTTTGGTTTCACTTCCAAACCTGACTACCTCAAAAACTGACATTTAGGGAACAGTTAGAAAGTCTGTGTACGGAGTCCGGTGACATTGGGGATCCTGGTCTCATCCATTTGCTGGTGTTCAGAAAATCGGCCAAATGGATAGCTATGATTGACATATGGTGCACATAAAGACATGGACATACCGATCATGTGGCACCTCACCTGTCCTCCTCCTCAGGCTTCACACTGCAGGGAGCAAGGGTTTACACGGTGAGCAGCTATAAAGAATCTCCAATACGATGCAACTTATTTAACAAGTATAAATTAGTAAATGACAAAACGTAACAATAACGAAACTTTATACAAAGTGGCCGAAACCTTTTAAAGCAGCCAACACTGGAGAAAATAAATAGCTGGTAAGAATTACTTATACATAGAGATTTGCATGTATTTTTGCAACTGGACATCCATTTTAAATGAAAGAATATTTTAATGGTGATTTTCTTATACCAAAACACTAGTGTCCCAACTCAATTGCTGTAGGAAAGAGGGTTCAGTCATTGCTAATGTAACCCCATTACTTACCTCATTACTTAAGAAGATCCCTCTGCAGAATGTAAAATTATTCCTAGTTATCATGTTATTGCATAAGTAAAATCATAAACTTTTGCATTTTAAGACAGTTCCTACTTCAATCCATTATTCATGGGGGGCATTGAAAGGGGTAATACATAGATTTGCTCCCTGTATCTCCCTGTAAATAATGTTGGCACAGATAGTACTGCCTCCCTGTATCTCCCTGTAAAAGATTTAGGCACAGAGAGTACGGTTTCCTTTTCTTGTACGGTAATTGATTTAAGACACTTCCTCTTGCAATCTAATATTAATGGGTGCCTTGAAGGGGGAAGGATATATAGATTTATAAGCAGAGGAAGGGAAGAACATGCGGCACTCACATGTTCAGTAAAACGTTGTTCTTTATTGTGGCATCTTAAAACCAAACACTTCTTAGGGAGGACATTGCAGACAGCAAGCAGGTAGCAGCCATTTTCACACTGTGCAGCGCTACTTCTGACCTGTTCAGCGCAAAACAGGCTGCTACCTGCTACCTGCTTGCTGTCTGCAATGTCCTCCCTAAGAAGTGTTTGGTTTTAAGATGCCACAATAAAAAACAGCGTTTTACTGAACATGTGAGTGCCGCATGTTCTTCCCTTCCTCTGCTTATAAATGACAAGTCTGGTCCTGTATGTTGGGCATCACTCAAGTGATAGCGGAACCCGATAAAAATGTATGAAATAAGTATCCTTCGGTAGTGCCAACTTCCTCTCACTGTATGGAATACAGTTAGGTCCAGAATTATTATCATCTTCATGATTTGGGCTCTGCTGCCACCACATTGGATTTGAAATAAAACAACTGAGATGCAATTGAAGTGTAGACTTTCAGGTTTAATTCAAGTGGTTGAACAAAATTATCCTATGAAACGTTTAGGAATTGCAACCATTTTTCTACACAGCCGCCTCATTTCAGGGGCTCAAAAGTAATTGGACAAATTAATATTACCATAAATAAAATGTTTTTTTTAATACTTTGTAGAAAATCCTTTGCAGGCAATGACGGCCTGAAGTCTGGAACCCATGGGCATCACCACACGCTGGGTTTCATCCTTTGTGATGATTTGCCCGACCTTTACTGCAGCCGTCTTCAGTTGTTGCTTTTTTGTGGGTCTTTCTGCCTTAAGTTTTGTCATAAGCAAGTGAAATGCAGCTCGATCGGGTTGATATCTGGTGATTGACTTGGACATTGCAGAATATTCCAATTCTTTGGCTTAAAAACTCCTGTGTTGCTTTCGCTGTATGTTTTGGGTTATTGTCCATCTGTTCTGTGAAGCGACATCCAATCAACCTTGCTGCAATTGGATGAATCTGAGCAGAAAGTAAATCCCTGAACACTTCAGAATTCATCCGGCTGCTTCTGTCTTCAGTCACATCATCAATAAACACTAGTGACCCAGTGCCTTTGGCAGCCATGCATGCCCATGCCATCACACTGCCCCCACCATGTTTTACAGAGGATGTGGTGTGCTTTAGATTATGAGTCGTTCCAAGCCTTCTCCATACTTTCTTCCTCCCATCATTCTGGTACAGGTTGATCTTAGTTTCATGCTGTTCCAGAACTGGGCGGCTTCTTTACATGTTGTTTGGCAAAGTCTAATCTGGTCTTTCTATTTTTGAGGCTGATTAATGGTTTGCACCTTGTGGTGAACCCTCTTCATTTGCTCTCATGAAGTCAACTCTTTATGGTAGACTTAGATACAGATACACCTACTTCCAGGAGAGTGTTCTTCACTTGGGTAGATGTTGTGAAGGGGTTTTTCTTCACCATGGAAAGGATTCTGCGATCATCCACCACTGTTGTCTTCCGTGGGCGTCCAGGCCTTTTGGAGTTCACGAGATCACCAGTGTGCTATTTTTTTTCAAGAATGTACCAAACTGTTGATTTGGCCACTCCTAACATTTGTGCTATCTCTCTGATGGATTTCTTAATTTTTTTTCAGCCTAACGATGGTCTGTTTCACTTGCATTGAGAGCTCCTTTGACTGCATGTTGTGGGTTCACAGCAACAGCTTCCAAATGCAAATGCCTCACCTGGAATCAACCCCAGACATTTTACCTGCTTAATAGATGATGAATTAATGAGGGAATAGCCCATGTAGCCCATTAAATAGCTTTTGAGATAATTGTCCAATTACCTTTGGTCCCTTGAAAAAGAGGCAGCTACATATTAAAGAGCTGTAATTCCTAAACCCTTCCTCAAATTAGGTTGTGAATACCCTCAAATTAAATCTGAGAGTCTGCACTTTAAGCCCATATTGATTATATAACTGTATATTCAATATGTTTTGGTAAACAGCTAAAATGCCAAAACTTGTGTCACTGTCCAAATAATTCTGGACCTAACTGTATATGGATTTGCTATCCTAGGTGATGTAAAACATAGCCCAATATTTAAAGAAGCACTCCACTTTTTTCTTTTATTGCACCCTCCATATGTACATTGGTATTTCAGTGGGGGCTGTGTGCAGAAATACTTACCAATCCCTGCATCTTGTCGTTTTTGGGTCCAGCTCACGTGATCTTCCCTGTGACTTGTCTTGAACCGCTGTGCTTTTTCAGTAAACCAGAACTCAGGCTCTCAATGCATTCCTATGGAAGCCAGAACGAGGCAAGAACGAGGCTCCATAGGAATCCATTGAGAGCCTTACTTCCGGTTTTCTGAAAAGCAGCGATTCCAGACCAGGTCAGAATGAAGATCACGTGAGCAGCGCTGCACCCGAAAACGACAAGATGCGGGGTTCAGTAAGTATTTCTGAACACAGCACACCACTGAAACACCAATGTACAAATGGAGGGTGTAATAAATAAGAAAATAGTGGAGTGCTCCTTTAAATACCCTGGCCAATGGCAGAGTAGCTTGTTAGTGATTCACTGGCACCCAGCATTTGGGGCAGCCCCTTACCCCAGTTTCAAATTTAAGTAAGGAAGAGGAATGAGATGAGGTCTTCTGTGCATAGTGGTCAATCTGGCCTGATAAAAAAAATAAGCCTGTGCTGGAAGCCCAATTGATCTTGTAGAGTTATTAAATTAGCCTTTGCTAAGATGTTTTCAACATTTTTCTACCTTTATATTCGCAGTATGTTTCATTGCCTTACACTATAATCAGGTATAAGTGAAGAAATTCCAAGGTCACGAGAAGTTGAAAATGAGTTCCACATCAAGAACACGACTTAAAAGGGATGAGTTTTATTAACTGTCTTAACTGTGCTGCAGTCTCTCTTCCTACGAACAAAAGGGTTTACAGCTTGAGCGGCTTACAATAATGTTAATATCACTGTTATAATTGTGACTCAGGATGATGTCACACAGGTGATAAATTATAACCTAGAGGTTTCATGCCAAATGAAATGTTTTATACATTCTTTGCGCTCTCTTTTCTGCTCTTATTTAGGAAATAGGGATATTGAGGATGTTCTCTGTGGTCAGCCAATCAATTTGGAAAGCAATAAAATGTTTCAGCTGCTATTTAACAAATGTCGAAATGATTTACAGTGATTTCATTCTTCTGGCCAAGAATATAATGTGAAAAGGAAATGGTACAATACAGACCCATCCTCATGCACATAGGATTAGGAGGCTCAGAAATATTAACTTTCTATTAATATTATCTAGCCTTAAAAAAACAAAGAACACTTATTATATTGTTTATACTTTAATATACACTAGTCTGATGGATGTTATCTGTTTGTTAAAGGGGTTGTATTATCTGTTTGTTAAAGGGGTTGCCTCACAATGACATTAACACAAGAAGGGCTGTCTGCAACAGCCAAGCCCAATTTCCCAGCCACCACAATAGATAAAATAAATAACTTTTATTCAGCTACGTATAGCTCGGACAGACCACATGAATGAGTTTAAAATTGTCAACAGCCGAGGACCGGGTACACATATGTGTCATCTGATTCAACAGACATATCTAGTGTTAGGCGTAGGATTATCAGTTTTTTCCCTATCCAGTTAGAATTAGTAAGTAATAGTAGGTCCGGTCGACGGGAGTGTTTAAAACATTAGCAGCCCCCCCGACATGTTTCGCTACTAAGTAGCGTCCTCAGGGGTCCCCTGAGGACGCTACTTAGTAGCGAAACATGTCGGGGGGGCTGCTAATGTTTTAAACACTCCCGTCGACCGGACCTACTATTACTTACTAATTCTAACTGGATAGGGAAAAAACTGATAATCCTACGCCTAACACTAGATATGTCTGTTGAATCAGATGACACATATGTGTACCCGGTCCTCGGCTGTTGACAATTTTAAACTCATTCATGTGGTCTGTCCGAGCTATACGTAGCTGAATAAAAGTTATTTATTTTATCTATTGTGGTGGCTGGGAAATTGGGCTTGGCTGTTGCAGACAGCCCTTCTTGTGTTAATGTATATTGTGCCCGCTAGCCACTTAGGGTCACATTCTTTTTTTGGTCTCACAATGACAACCCCTTTCCATATGCCCTATTAGAGAATAAATACATCATAAAAAAGAGGCGTAGCTAGGTTCTCCAGCACCCAGGGCAAAGATTCAGTTTGGCGCCCCCCAACATCTTTCCCGACATCTCCTGGGATGTGTATTTAGGTATTTTGGTCTGGGGTCTGTATTAGTTTAGGAGATCTGGTCTGGATTTTGTTTTAGTTTAAGAGGTCTGGGTTCTATATGGACGGGGCTGTATTAGTTTAGGGGTCTGATCTGGCGTTTGTATTTTTTAGGGGGTCTGTTCTGGGGTCTGTATTTGTTTAGGTGGTCTGGGGGCTGTAATAGATTAGGAGTTCTGTGGTTAGTATTTATTCCTGGGTCTGTATTTATTCTAGTGTCTGCGGTCTGAATTTAGGAGTCTGATGTCTGAATTAATTTAGGTGTCTAGTATAGGGTCTGAGTTAATGTAGGGGTCTTGGTACTGAAAAATTATTTATTTGTGTTGCGAGGATGGCTGCAGAAATGAGGGGCCAAAGAAGTGTTAGCCGCACTCTGAAGTCGTCATGGCAGTCTGGGCTAGATGGAGAATAAAGAGAAAAAAAAAGAAAGAGAACGTGTACAATCAGATAAAACGTCAACTGTGAGTCACTGGAATTATAGAGGAGCTGTCACCTCTTCTGTCTTTTATACTAAATACTTACATTCCACAAAAAGCCTCTGTGTAGTCCAGGCATACGTGACAACTGAGTGTTACCCTTCAGCATGTCAAGAGAATGTGTTCCTTGTCAGTGTGATTTCGTCAGCGATGATTGGAGACTGTCAGTATGTAGGGACATAGCCTGTTAACAAGGGGAATGGTAACACCCTGCTGTCAATGCTCACACAGAAAGTTGGTGTTGACAAAAGACATGTCATGGCAAGGCAGCCAAGGAAAAGGGATGGGGGTCCAGGTTTGTGAAATAGCCCAGGATATATGGTCTACTTAATCTGCTACTGGTAGTGGCTCTTATTAATACATATTAATATATTACATAGTCATCCAATCATTTCAAGTACAGCATGTAATACCACATTTCTCCTGCAGTGGCTATGAAGGAGTTAGAGGCATATTACAGGATTCTTTTTTATTGATGGCCTATCCTTAAGATAAGTCATCAATATCAGATCGGTGGGGATTCGACTCCTGGCAACCCCTGTTGGTCAGCTGGCTGAAGGCGCCGCAGTGTTTGTCGCCGCGGCCTATTCAGTGTTTACCAGACACAGCACCATACACGTTGGTAGTGGCTGAGCCTGGGATTACAGCTCAGTCCCACTCACTTGAATAAGACCAGGGCTAAAATCCCAGTCACAGCCACTCCAGATGTGTACAACTCTGTGCCTGTAAACTGACAAAATTCTGGGATGACAAATGCTGCGGCCCCATCAGTCGCATGATAGGCAGGGGTGCCAGGAGTCGGGCCCCCACCGATCTAATATTGATAACCTATCCTAGGGATAGGCCATCAATAAAAAATGGCAAGACAACCCCTGAATGCCCTTATTGACACAGTAAAATTTTGGAAGTACTAAGGATAAGCTCCTAATTCAAAAATGTGGAAAATATATTGAAAAATTTATCGGAAAAATATCTATGTGATTAAACAAATCATCACATATATCATAAAAAAAAAAAAAAGAAAGGTTCACACATTAATTGTTCTGCTCTATGAGAAGAAATCTAAATAATGAAATGTGTTGGTGAGACGTACCACTAAATACGTCTGGACTATGGCCTGACTATGTGGCTGAAGGATGTCCTCTTTGATCAAATTTTTACCCTGCTGGATATTGATGCTCTTAATCAGGAGAGGCTAAACTTTGGTGGAGCCATCCAGAAGAATAGGGACAGCTTTTTCTTCAAATGCCCCGCTTCTGCCATAATAGTGAACAACCACTGATACTTATTCCACTTTCTCTAGAGCTATGCCTCCCTGCTGCTCTCCTCTGCCTATTTATACTCATACTCACTATTCTGCTATACTCAGGAAGTATGCGAGACCCTCACCAGATAATAGCACTGGTTAACAGTGGCTTTACTATAAGGGCTACACAGATAGCAGTATCACCCATGTACAGAGATAGCAGTAGTACCCAGGTCCTTGTGACTAAGGGGACCCAAAGGCACATCTGCCATATAAGAAGACAACTGTGTTATAAATGGAACATGGTCAATAGAGGGCTCTTTTACAGATTTTTTAAGACATCCGACGGCTTCAAGTCACACATCAGCTGGTTAAAACACACAAATCCCTATATGATTAGACAATGAGCCTTTATAAGGGGTTGTCCTGAATTAGAAAAACATAGATTCTTTCTTTTCAAAACTGTACTGCAACCTGTCCATGCGTTGTACCTGGTATTGCTTCTCAGCTCTATTGAAATAAGTTCGGCTAGGCTGCAACGCCACACACAACCCAGAGACTGGTGTTGTACTTGGAAGAAAGCAGCCATGTTTTTCTAGACCTGTACTAAACTAGGAAAACATGTATGAGGAGGCAGTTTTCCTACTTATGTGTTGAAGTCAACAAGAGAACAGCCTGGTGGCCTAAGGCCTCATGCACACGACCGTAAAAACACCCGTTATTGCGGGTCATAATTACGACCTGCAATAACGGGCCTATAGACTTCTATTAGTCATAGGTACCTTCCCGTTTTCTCACAGGAAGGTGCCCGTGCCGTTAAAAAAATAGAACATGTTCTATTTTTTCATTTTACGGGCCGTGCTGCTATGCTTTATCATGGGAGCACGGCTCGCATAAGCGGCCGGCTGCCCGTGGCCGGCCGAGCACGGTCGTGTGCATGAGGCCTAACATTGAGGCCCCATGCACACAACCGTATTTTTCATCAGTAATTATGGACAGTAATTACTGACCAATTTATTTCTATTGGCCACGGACACCTTTCAGTATTTTTACGGATGGGTGTCAGTGCTGAAAAAATTATAGAACCTGTCCTATTCTTGTCAGTAATTACGGCAAGGACTCTCCCATAGAAGTCTATGGGAGCTTCCGTAAATACGGACGGCTACTGATGTGCATCCGTAAACGGTCCGTATTTACGGAAGCATTGCTAGGCGACCTGTTGTTGACATAATTTGCAACCTCCTTCTATTTGTACGGATCCATATATACGGATGCAATACGAACCGTATTTACGGACATCCTTCCGTATGTACGGATGAAATACGGATGCTTACTGATCCCTATTTACGGACAGTATTTTGGGATAGATGAAAATACTGTCGTGTGCATGGGGCCTTAGATCTACTAGTACCGGTAGATCACAATCTACTACTTGGCCCCCACTGCTCCATATTTTGAGAAAATTTAATTGACAATGAATTTTGTGTTAGGTCTACCTTCCCTCGTTCAGTCTGAGCGCATGGTATGAATATTTTTTGCTATGGTTTTACTTCTTTATTTAGTTAGTTAATTTGCCCTTTTGGATAAAGTCCCTGTGGCTACCTCTTGAATGATATTTAATATACCAGCTAATTCAAAAATAAATTTGCGCCAGTCTGAAATTTAAATCAAGAATCCCACACAAGCTCCTGTGTGTATAATTGTTTCTCAGCAGATATAAAATATAGAAAAGTTAAGACTCTGTTTTCTTTCGCAGTGTTTAAAATGTAACGCCACTGTGGAATAATATATACACATTGAAAATAGTAACACAGGGCCAATTAATCTTTCGGACGCAAGTCAAATTATTCCTTGTTAATAAGCCTCTAAAGTGTAATTGGTAAAACACAGGAAATCAGCAGATTCTTACAAAATAGACTTTTCTTGTGTTTTCCACAGCTAGACAAAACACCTGGTTTAGGATGCTCGCTGTGAGCAACAGAGAACTGAATTCTTCTTTCACCACGAATAGTTTAAGCAGTGAGTCTAGTGAGAATTTTTAGCTCCCAGTTGGAATCAACTAAATTATAAAAATAAGAGGAGAAAATAATAGCATACGTATATACGGAAAAATGCCTAGTCCCAGCCGAGCCTGCCTTGCTACTGTCCGAGCTGCCACTGGTACCCTATACGAACTATAGACTGTGACCTGCACCCTGTTGGCCAGCTGCCATACCGCCAAGGCGGTACGGCCCAGTGCGTCCACGAACCCTACATGACAACGGGATAGAACATATAGCACTGTCACTTGCTAATTATCTTTGGATCAAAGTTTTAAATGATGGATTACATGGGTAGGGGCTATATGGATTTCTAACTCAAATAACTAAATATTGGGATGTTGGTTTGATCTCTATATGAAAAGGTCTATTGCTAGGGTGGAAAAACGAAAAAGTGCTCGTCTTACCTTCTATTAGCATCCCCAGGGGGTACTGTCAAACAGTGTGCAAATAACCATACCATACAGTGACTATTTACCAGTGCCATGCACTATGACGCCCAAATAATGGTGCCATACATTGGCCAAATAAAACTTCAATACAGTCGCCTAAATAACAATACTATACAGTGCTACCACCATCATACACAGCACAAATAATATGATGTACGGTGACTAAGTAGCAGTGCCTCACATTGCTTAAAGTGTACCTAAGTTTTCAGATGAATTTTCAGAATAAGTGTTCATATATGTGTATACTTGAGGAATAACACTATTTTTGGCCATTTTATGACTTGTATGTTGCATTGTTTAGCAGTTTTCCCCTATGCAGTCTATAGCTCTAATTCTCAGTTTTCTCTGAGCTAGTGGGCGGAGCCTAACATCTATTATGTCCTGTACACTGCTCACAGAGAAGAGGAGAATCCTGCTCTCCTATCTCTGTCTATCACATATTTTAAAAAAAAGCAGCATGGAGGAGATTACACAACAGTAATGAACAGTGTAGCTGTGAATCCAGCACTGGGGCAACATATAAATCTTACCAGCAGCCTGCAGCAGTGTCTCGGTGTGTTTCTCACTGTGCTTGCCTGCTAACTCCTCCCCCCTCCATAGACTTACATGCAGTGTGTGTTGCTGAGTCACACTCCCTCTCTGCTCCCTCCTCTTCCTCCCCTTCCCTCTCCATAGACTTGTATTTGCAGGCAGTGAAAAGACACTGCCCCCCCAGCTTCTGCAGCCCGTCTGTAACCAGGGGTGGACTTTGCTTGACAACAGGGGGTGGACAGCATATTACAGGAAGGGAATTTTCATGGATAAAACAACTGAACTTTGACAGTAAGTAAATGACAATGATGTTTTATATCAGGTATACTATTAGTTTAGCATAAGTTGTTTGAAAATTATTGGCCATTTAAGTAAATACCACCATACAGTGCTCAAATAATACCAACATACAGTGACGATATAACAAATCCATACATAAAGTAATCTAATGCAATAAAAATTTTAAATTGTACTGCTACAAATATTATGATATGTGATAATTCCAAGCCTCGGGTAACAAGATATTGGTAATGCCCCTTTAGCAGGGATAAGTGATATGTTTTGTGCATTACCCTAAGGCTGGACCAGCCATTTTATGCCCTATACTCAGGTCTTCCTAGGGTTGAAGCTATACGGGGCAGAGGTAGCATGAGAGGACCTAAAGACCTCTCTGCTTCATAAGAAGACACTAGTCTTATAAATGGCTCATGGTAGGTGCGGGCCTTGTTATAGACTTTGAATTGGGGCCCAGGAGCTTCAAGTAATCCCCCTGAGTTTATTATGATATTTAGATTTTATGCAGATCCAATATTTTAACCATACACATATCAATTATTGCTATGATTCGGCATTCTCAAATGGGACAGGGTCAGAAGAGATGAAGAACACAAGTGCTGCATAGCCAAGGAGAGACTTATACAGTAACTCTGTACCTTATCATAGTCTTCATTTCCAGGACAAAATCTCAAGACTTTCCGATTTATCTCTAGTGTTTGTAGTCATTACTATCCATATTAGTAATGAGCTACTGTGTATATATATATATATATATATATATATATATATATATATATATATATATATATATATATATATGTATGTTCAGCCATAACATGAAAAACACTGATATGTGACATTGATTTCCCCGTTACAATGGCACCTGTCAAGGGGTGGGATATAGAAGGCAGAAAGTGAACAGTCAGGTCTTGAAGTTGATGTCTTGAAATCAGGAGAAATGGGCAAATGTTATAATCTGAGCAACTTTTACAAGGGACAAATTGTGTTGGCTTGATGACTTGGTCAAAGCAGCACCAAAAGTAAAGTCTTGTGGAGTATTCTAGGTATGCAGTGGTTAGTATCTTCCAAAAGTGGCCCAAGGAAGGACAACTGATGAACCAGGGTCATGGGAGCCCAAGGCTCATTGATACGCATGGGAAGCAAAGACTAGCTGTCTGTTCCGATCCCACAGAAGAGCTACTGTAGTACAAATTGCTGAAACAGTTACTGTAGGCTATGATAAAAATGCAGAGCATCACAGCTTGCTGTATTTGGTGAGACTGCCCTTGTGACCTCTTTGCAGCCTACAATGAGTACGTGAGCATCTGCACTGGACCATGAAGCTATGGAAGAAGGTGACCTGGTCTGATGAATCACCTTTTCTTGTACATCATGTGGACAGCCGATTGCGTGCGTGTCGCTTACCTGGGGAAGAGATGGCACCAGGATGCACTGTGGGCAGAAGACAAGCCGGTGGAGGCAGTGTGATGCTCTTGGAAATGTTCTGCTGGGAATCCTTGGGTCCTGGCATTCATGTGGATGTTACTATGGCATATACCACCTACCTAAACATTGTTGCAGACCAAGTATACCCCTTCATAAAAAAAATTGTTAGGCAAGGACTGGTGGGATCAATACCAAAATTGGTTTTTGGAGACGGAATTAGCATTTATCAGTATATTTTGGTGAAATAACGTATGTTCATTCCTGTACCACAATCAGTGTTTCGGACCAAGGTTGGGATCATGAGGCACAGACGATGCAAAGTCCTATCTAGGTTTTTCTATTAAGTTTATTTCCTTATAATTGTATCTAAATACACTTGGGCAAGGCAAAATGGCTTATGGATGCATCCTCCCGGCACCAAGGGAACATGCCCACTACACCCTTAGGCAATCTTTTATATCATTACCTATTTCAGTTTCCAGTGACATTAAATTATCATGAGACCAACAATTGTTTATTACTTAACTAAGAAAATCAATTCGTTGATTTTTTTTTCATCTGTGCGATGTCATTGTTTTTAGAAAATCCCAAATACTATTTTTTATAATTTTTTTGCATCAGGTCTGAACAACCAAGTCAGTTCAATGAAACAGAAAAGTCTAATGTCTATAACTGGAGGTGCGATTTATGTTTTCCATCTCATTGGATAGCTGTTGTATAAAGAACTTTCTATTACAATATGTCATACTGAATTTCTATTGCACACAATGTTAACATCGTGTCCATATCTACTAATTAGAATTTAGTCTATTGTAAATCTTACCTTAGAAGTTTAATCACGTTTGGGTTTCATACAGTGTAATAACTTGCTGCAAAAGTAAAATACGTTCAAACAAAACAAAATCTGTTCAATACGATAGAACAAAGTAAAAACTGTAAAAAAAAAGAAAATTCCTACGCAAAGGAAAATTCTAATAGAAATGCCAAATGAAGATAATGTCAATAGGTAAGATCAGTGTTGTAAAGGGGAATTGGTGGGAGAACAAGGGATGAGACCCTGGCGGCAAAAATTAATAAGGAGAGAATGATGGTAATAAGTGGGGTGTCTAAGCATAAAGTAGAAAGTTTAAAAGAACAGCCTAGGAGGCACAGTTAACCTGGATATAAAAAGATTCAGGGATAAAATTAAATAAAATTATTTTTCTTTTATTTGTGAGATGTGTGAATCAAGTAACATGGACAAAGATAACTAAACTGTAGCAAAGATGTAGGCAGCTAAAAATATATAGATATATGAGATAGATAGATAGATAGATAGATAGATAGATAGATAGATAGATAGATAGATAGATAGATAGATAGATAGATAGATAGATAGATAGATAGATAGATAGATAGATAGGAGATAAATGGCCTGTTTGCCAATTCTACGTTAGAACTCTTCTGTTCTTCTGTTATTCCTCCTAGAGATTTATGAATAAATTGACAACTTGTTACCATTCCCTTTGTCAAACGGGTGTGTTCTTACACAGTCTCACTCTGTCAGCACTGATTGGACAGTGTCAGTCTGTGTAGGGACACACCTCCAACTGGTCACACCCAGTTGTCAGTTTCTTCAGAAATTTCTAGGTGGAATAACAGAGGAACACAAGAGTTCTAATGTCAAATTCTAACAAAATATGTTCCAGTATTGTTTATTATTAACCCCTTAGTGACCAGCCTATTTTAGGCCTTAATGACCAATTTTTTTTATATTTTTCTATCGTCACATTCAAAGAGCTATAACTTTTTTATTTTTCCATTGACAAAAAGACTTGTTTTTTGCAGGATAAGTTGTATTTTTTTAATAGCACCATTCTTGGGGGTAAATATAAATGTATTGATTTATTGATACATTTTATTAACATTTTTGGGGGGAAATAGAAAAAAAAAAGCAATTTCGCCATTCTTTTTTGTGTCTTAAATTTACGCCGTTTACCATGTGGTATAAATAACATAACTTTATTCAGCGGGTCGTTGTGATTGCGGCAATACTAAATTTATATAGTTTTTTTTAATGTTTTACTACTAAAAAAACACAATTTTTCAAAATTATTAGTTTTTGTGTTGCCATATTGTAAGAGCCATAACATTTTTTTTTTTTTTCTGCTGACATAAGCTGTAAGGGCAAACTATGCAGCTGCATAGGACCCTTGTGAAAAGGGGGGGGCCACTACCAAAGTAGGTTAACCTGATCTATTGGAGAGCAAGGGGCCCATATAGTGTTCTTGCACAGAGGCCCTCTGCTGCCTGTGTCTACCCCAGGATGCCATGTTCCGTGCCCTTGTTTCACCTGTACGGGGCAGATAAGAATATATGAATAGATTTCAGAGTCTTCCTTTAGATACACAATGTAAAGCAATATTTTTCTAAAGTGCCGCTGAGGAAAGGAACAAGACATCGCTGAATCATACACACTCCTATTGTAATACAGAGATATCGCAGCGAGAGAGGCTCTAAATCCCAATTTGAAATCTAAAGCTTATTATAAATTTATAAATTATAAATGTTATCTGTATTCTGCAAATAGAGGCACACACTCATGTTCAGCTGACATTAAACCGTTTTAGACATATAACATCCATGTAACAGCTGCAAGACCCAGACCCCATGGTGACCTCCGTTTTATTACGTCTGTAATACAGAACTTAAAATGCAGCCTCAGGGCTCATTCACAATTTTGTATATCAGATCCCTATGAAATCTGTATTTTTTTTTATTAACAAAACAGTTCCAATAAATGTAAATATACACTAACTTTTTAAATAACTTATTCTAATCCAATAGTATACTAAATTCTGTGTGTAATTACTGTCACTAGGTGTCTCCCTTGCTGTAATCTGCTGTCCGCCCCTTGTTCTCAAGCAAAGTCAGTCACGGGTTACAAACAGAATACAAAAGGTGTGTGGGGGGGGGGTGTTTTAACACTGCCTGCCAACACAAGTCTATGGAGAGGAGATGGGAATCAGGAGGACAGAGCAGAGAAAGAGAGAGAGAGAGTCAGACAGAGACACGGTGCACATAGAAGTCTTTGGAGAGGGGAGAGGGACAGCAGGAGCAGAGTAAGAAAAACACACAGATGCTGATGCAGCTTCTAGTAATTGTTATATCTCACCCTAGTGCTGGATTCTCAGCTACACTGCACATTACTGCTAGATCATCTCCTCCGTGCTGCTGCAGCTTCTATATATGCCCCATTATTCATTTATTTGTATTGAGGCACTTTACTCATTACTGCCCCCTATATTTCACTTATATTATTACACTTGCACATACACTATTCATTTATTATTTCTTACTACACACCCCATGCACCACACACCACTCCCCTCAAGACTAGTGGGAGTGGCTATTATTATATAAAGCACCTGCTCGCTATCCTTCATCAGCGTTTCTGACCTGGCTGTGTCCATTTGTAAGTATGGCCTTTTTTGGTGTTTTTGTATATATGTCCCCTTGGTTTTATCTGTTTTGTCTGTGCATCGGGAGCTTTTCGTTCCAGTTAGGGAGTTAGGGACTCGCAAGTCTGGGGATCCTAGTCGTGGATTGCGAGCTTGCGTCCTTTTGGCCAAAATGATCACTAATACCCCAGGTATTTTTCATTATTACTTATATTTGCTTCTTTTGGACACAGCCGGGTCTTTGATGCTGGGAGAGCATGGTGTGTTGTTGTTTGGCTTAGCAAGCAGGGTAGCCCGCTCTATGAATTATCAAGGCGTCACAAATAGGCTTCTACCTGGCTATACACGTTGCGCCTCATGACTTACACACTATCCCTCCATGTTTCACTCACTTGCACCCCATTATTCATTTATTTGTATTGAGGCACTTTACTCATTACTGCCCCCTATATTTCACTTATATTATTACACTTGCACATACACTATTAATTTATTATTTCTTACTACACATCCCATGCACCACACACCACTCCCCTCAAGACTAGTGGGAGTGGCTATTATTATTTAAAGCACCTGCTCGCTATCCTTCATCAGCGTTTCTGACCTGGCTGTGTCCATTTGTAAGTATGGCCTTTTTTGGTGTTTTTGTATATATGTCCCCTTGGTTTTATCTGTTTTAGCTTCTATGTGATGGATAGAGATAGGAGAGGAGGATTCTCCTCTTCTTTTGTGCTGTGTATAAAATACATGATAGCCATTGGCTCCACGTGCTAGCTCATAGACAACTGAGAGTCAGAGAGAGCCTGCACAGGGGAAAACTTCTAAATAATGCAGAATATAACTGATATAGTGGCCAGTAGTAGTATTATTCCTCTTGTACATACATATGACAGCTTATTCTAAAAAGTCACCTGAAATGTTAGGTACGAATGGTTTTATTCACATTTATGCTTTTTTTAAACACTCTTCTTTTTATCCGCATGGTGTTTATTTATAGTACTCAGCATGTTCCCTGATATCCAGCCGAATGCCACTTTCAACTGTATTTTCATCCTTGGTTTGTGTATAACAATCCACTACTTGTCCATGTGATGTTTACACCTCTCAGTTGACTGCTCCTGTGTATCGGTGCCCATATAAATACTATTTTATCCCCCTTTGGGGGCGCCACTCAGCTTTCCTAAGGTCCTGCAATGCAAACCTGCTATGTTAAATGACCAAATACAGTATCACTGAATAACTAGGCACGATTGTTATTACAGAAAGCTGATGGAAGACCCTTGAAAATGCCGGCCAGATTGCTTATCACTCAACTTACCCGAAAAAAATATGATTTCTAAGGACGTCTTAGCGACAATAAATTTCTTATTTTGGGGGGGAGCTGCATAGATAAGCACAGAAATTGCCTTTTTTGTATATGACGTGGTTGCTGGTATATTCTATAGACACTTCCTACCTTCTCTTTATGGACCTGAGATTTTGCATCCTTATTATGCAGCTGAATCCGTCTGCAGACTGAGGTAGGTCAACACTGATGAGACAGTCTTTCATCCTTCCCTGCATGAGACTTCTCCACTTCGCGTGTGTGTGTTGGCAGTCTCTTAGAAAGTGACTCTGCGGACTGGTATGTCAGGACTTAAAGACATTCATTGTCTGCGCTGTAATATCTGAATCCCACTTGAGAAGTGTTGAAACTCAAGCTCACATTTAAGAAGTGTATCAGGGGTTAGAGCGCCTGCCATATAAATAAGATTTTAATGCATTTTCCAGGTCTTCAGTAAACCCTTCCAGTCAGTATATCTGATTTAATATTATTCATTATTGTACAATAACAAGAGAAGCTGTAATTATCTGACAATTAATGGAGTCGGAGCGGCGCTTCGCATACCTCCTATCAGACCAGATTCACACATTACGTTAACTAACGTTTTCTGTGGCGATTTTCTCTGCAGTTTTTTTTCTTACAAAAACGACTTTAAAGTCTATGGTAAAATATGAGAAAGCCCACATACACAGCAATATTATTTACAGCATTTCTGTGGTGTTTTTTTCAAAATAGAGAATGCTCTAGGTATGGCATTATTTCTGGCGTTTTTCTCTACTGAACTTCTTAACCCCTTCCAGACGTATGACATACACTGATGTCATAGCTGGGTAGGGGAAGTATGGAGCGGGCTCATCAGCTAATTCCGCTCCATACAACGCGTGTGTCGGCTGTATGTTACAGCCGACACCTCACTGTAACAAGCGGGATCGCGCTCGAGCGTGATCCCGCTCGTTTAACCCATTAAACCCGCCTCTGACAGCCCATTGCCCCCTCGTGATGCATTTGTGGGGTGCCGATAATTGTCATGGAAGCCTGTGGGCCTAATGAGGGTCCTGCCACCGGGCTACAATTTTTTCCATGTAAAAGTAGTTAAAATACAAAAAAAAACATAATAAATTTGGTATCGCTTTAATTGTATTGACCCATAGAATAAAGTTAACATGTGGTTTTAAAAATGAAGCACAAAAAAACAATGGAGGAATCGCGTTTTTTTTTTCAAATTCCACCCCACAAATTTTTTGCCCCATTTCCTAGTACATTATATGGTACAATAAATGGTGCAGTGAACAACTACAACTCGTCTAGCAAAAATAAAGCCCTCATACAGCTATATCGACAGAAAAAGAAAAAAGTTATGGCTTTGGAAGGTGAAGAGGAAAGCATGAAAACCCAAAAAATGGCTGCAGGGTGAAAGGCCAGGAAAGACGTAGGTACAAAATGACAAACACCACCAAAAATGCTTTTAATAAAAACGCATGTTACATTTATAGGGTAACTAAATGTTCAACAAATTTCTGACATGTCATAGAGACATGTCAGAAGGTTTGATTGGTTGGGGTCCGAGCACTGAGACCCCCACCAATCGCTAAAACGAAGCGGCAGAATTCCTTGTGTGAGCGCTCAGTCGCTTTGTTTCTGTTCGGCTTTTTCCGGAAAGCCGATGTAGCAGAGTACGGGCTCATAGACTTTCTATTGAGTCCGTACACCGATACATTTGATTTCTATACAAGGTTCTGCTGCTAATCACAAATCAGTGATTGTCTATGATCATTGAGAATGGAGTGGCTGTCAAATGACAGTTGCTCTGTGACTAGTGTAGAAAACCACTGGACACATACAAGAGAAATGGCCACACCAGTAAGGTTTCCAGCAGGATTGGTGGGGGTTGCAGCAGTGGGCCCTTTAGCAATCAATCACTTATCACCTATCCTGTGGATAGGTGATACGGATGTAGCCATCTTTATCTTGACTCTGATAACTTGCTGCAGCGTTATATCACACAACAAAAGCCATTGAAAAGTCATTGAAAAAGTCAAGAAAAAGTCAAGCCACTGTGTATTTAAGGCGTTAAAAGTCAAGATAAAGATGGCTACAACTTAAAGAGGCTCTGTCACCAGATTTTGCAACCCCTATCTGCTATTGCAGCAGATAGGCGCTGCAATGTAGATTACAGTAACGTTTTTATTTTTAAAAAACGAGCATTTTTGGCCAAGTTATGACCATTTTTGTAGTTATGCAAATGAGGCTTGCAAAAGTCCAAGTGGGTGTGTTGAAAAGTAAAAGTCCAAGTGGGCGTGTATTATGTGCGTACATCGGGGCGTTTTTAATACTTTTACTAGCTGGGCGCTCTGATGAGAAGTATCATCCACTTCTCTTCAGAACGCCCAGCTTCTGGCAGTGCAGACACAGCGTGTTCTCGAGAGATCACGCTGTGACGTCACTCACAGGTCCTGCACGCTGTGTCTGCACTGCCAGAAGCTGGGCGTTCTGAAGAGAAGGGGATGATACTTCTCGTCAGAACGCCCAGCTAGTGAAAGTATTAAAAACGCCCCGATGTACGCACCTAATACACGCCCAGTTGGACTTTTACTTTTAAACACACCCACTTGGACTTTTGCAAGCCTCATTTGCATAACTACAAAAATGGTCATAACTTGGCCAAAAATGCTCGTTTTTTTAAAAATAAAAACGTTACTGTAATCTACATTGCAGCGCCTATCTGCTGCAATAGCAGATAGGGGTTGCAAAATCTGGTGACAGAGCCTCTTTAAGTTGTTTGGTGGAATAACCTTTTTAAGCCTCGTCTAAATACTGTCATAAAAACACGCCCAGTTGTCCATTAAGAAAGCTAAAATCGCTCATAACTTGGTGAAAATAGATCATTTTTCGACATAAAAAAACACTGCTGTTATCTACATTATAGCGCCGATCTCATTATGTAGGAGATAGGCACTTATAATGTGGTGACAGAGCCTCTTTAACTTTCGATGGTAAGTCATTGCACAATATATAGCTTGTTCAGAGGAGTAACTTGAAGCTTCTGGGTCCGAATGCAAAATCTATAACAAAGCCCCCCACCTATTATGTGCCATATATAATACTGGTGCCTTCTTAGGATTAATTCACACGTGGCATAAACACTGCATATTTTTGTTGTGTAAAATCACTGCAGTAGAAGAATACCCTGTGTTATCCTATGGAGAGAAAAAAACCGCAATTTATACGTGTCATTTTCTGTACATACTTTTGTGTTGCGGATTCTGGATGAAGAATTTTTTCAATGTTATTTCAAATTCAGCAATGAAATCTGCAACAAAAATAACCCAAAATCTAAAACGGTCGTTCCACACGTGAAAAAGTGGAAAAATCGTCATGTCTGAAGAAAATGATGCTGGCGAATTTTGTGCCATAGTTTTACGTCTCATGTGACAGAGGGGCATTTGGGCTTACTTTGGCCCCAGTACCTGGGTGCAGCTGCTACCTTTGTACCCCCTATGCAGTGGCGTAACTACCGCCGTAGCAGCCGTAGCGGCTGCTACGGGGCCCGCGGCATGAGGGGGCCCGTGTCGCCCGCCGGCACGGGCCCCCACCATGGCCAGAGGTTCCGCTAGCAGCCGCTATGGCTGCTACAGCGGGACGCCACTGAACCCTACGGCAGAGCAGGGAAGTATCTCCCCGCTCTGCCATTAAACAAAAGACATGAATCCCCTATCCACAGGATAGGGGATACATGTGTGATCGCTGGCATTGATAGCGAGAACGGGGGACTGAAAGTCCCCTGAAGTTCTCCATCACAAACCTCGGACTTCCGGGGTCTGTGTCGGCAGCTCCATAGAAATGAATGGAGCGCCGGTCGCGCTTGTGCGCATGCGTAACCAGCGCTCCTTCCATTTTTATTGAGCTGCGCAGACACCGGAAGTCAGAGTTTAGTCATGGAGAACTTCAGGGGACTTTCAGTCCCCCGTTTTTCCTATCGCTGCCAGCGATCACACATGTATCCCCTATCCTGTGGATAGGGGATACATGTATTTTGTAGGACACACTGTAGGTCGCATTTTTTGGGGGGGTTGGGGACGCTGTATGGCGTTCCCTACAGGGGGGGGGCTGTATGGCGTTCCCTACAGGGGGGGCTGTATGGCGTTCCCTACAGGGGGGCCGTATGGCGTTGCCTACAGGGGGGCTGCATGGCGTTCCCTACAGGGGGGGTGTATGGCGTTCCCTACAGTGGGGGCTGTATGACGTTCCCTACAGGGTCGGGCTGTATGGCGTTCCCTTCAGGGGCGGGCTGTATGGCGTTCCCTACAGGGGGGGGCTGTATGGCGTTCCCTACAGGGGGGGCTGTATGGCGTTCCCTACAGGGGGGGCAGTATGGCATTATCTACAGGGGGGGCAGTATGGCATTATCTACAGGGGGGCTGTATGGTGTTATCTACAGGGGGCTGTATGGCGCTATCTACAGAGGGTGCTGTATGGCATTATCTACAGGGGGGCTGTATGGTGTTATCTACAGGGGGCTGTATGGCGCTATCTACAGAGGGTGCTGTATGGCGTTAGAGGGGGCTGTATGGCACTATCTAAAGAGGGGGCTGTATGGCGCTATCTACAGAGGGGGCTGTATGGCGCTATCTACAGAGGGGGCTGTATGGCGCTATCTACAGAGGGGGCTGTATGGCGTTATCTACAGAGGGGGCTGTATGGCGCTATCTACAGAGGGGGCTGTATGGCGCTAGTACAGAGGGGGCTGTATGGCGCTATCTACAGAGGGGGCTGTATGGCGCTATCTACAGAGAGGGCTGTATGGCGCTATCTACAGAGGGGGCTGTATGGCGCTATCTACAGGGGGGCTGTATGGCGTTATCTACAGAGGGGGCTGTATGGCGCTATCTACAGAGGGGGCTGTATGGCGCTATCTACAGAGGGGGCTGTATGGTGTTATCTACAGGGGGATGTATGGAGCTATCTACAGGGGGGGCTGTGTGGCACTATCTACAGGGGGGGCTGTATGGCGCTATCTACAGGGGGGCTGTATGGCGCTATCTACAGGGGGGGCTGTATGGCGTTATCTACAGGGGGCTGTATGGCGTTATCTACAGGGGGGCTGTATGGCGTTATCTACAGGGGGGGCTGTATGGCGCTATCTACAGAGGGGGCTGTATGGCGTTAGAGGGGGCTGTATGGCGCTATCTACAGAGGGGGCTGTATGGCGCTATCTACAGAGGGGGCTGTATGGCGCTATCTACAGAGGGGGCTGTATGGCGCTATCTACAGAGGGGGCTGTATGGCGCTATCTACAGAGGGGGCTGTATAGCGCTATCTACAGAGGGGGCTGTATGGCGCTATCTACAGAGGGGGCTGTATGGCGCTATCTACAGAGGGGGCTGTATGGCGCTATCTACAGGGGGTCTGTATGGCGTTATCTACAGGGGGGGCTGTATGGCACTATCTACAGGGGGGGCTGTATGGCGCTATCTACAGGGGGGCTGTATGGCGCTATCTACAGGGGGGGCTGTATGGCGTTATCTACAGGGGGCTGTATGGCGTTATCTACAGGGGGGCTGTATGGCGTTATCTACAGGGGGGGCTGTATGGCGCTATCTACAGAGGGGGCTGTATGGCGTTAGAGGGGGCTGTATGGCGCTATCTACAGAGGGGGCTGTATGGCGCTATCTACAGAGGGGGCTGTATGGCGCTATCTACAGAGGGGGCTGTATGGCGCTATCTACAGAGGGGGCTGTATGGCGCTATCTACAGAGGGGGCTGTATAGCGCTATCTACAGAGGGGGCTGTATGGCGCTATCTACAGAGGGGGCTGTATGGCGCTATCTACAGAGGGGGCTGTATGGCGCTATCTACAGGGGGTCTGTATGGCGTTATCTACAGGGGGGGCTGTATGGCATTATCTACAGGGGGGCTGTATGGCGTTATCTACAGGGGGGCTGTATGGCGCTATCTACAGGGGGGGCTGTATGGCGCTATCTACAGGGGGGCTGTTTGGTGCTATCTACAGGGGGCTGTATGGCGTTATCTACAGGGGGGCTGTATGGCGTTATCTACAGGGGGCTGTATGGCGTTATCTACAGGGGGTTGTATGGCGTTATCTACAGGGGGGGCTGTAAAAAAGGCACTATCTACAAGGGGGGGGGGTTGTGTGACACCCAGGGGAGGGGGGGGCCCAGTCAAAAGTTTGCTATGGGGCCCAGTCTTTCCTAGTTACGCCCCTGCCCCTATGTATGCCCCTGTGCTTGCTTCTAAGTGACGTGTATGTGACATTTCACTGCAGCCTCCCTGATATCAGAATTATCAATCAATAAATAGAAGAATATTGTAACCAAATGGACTGACGTGGTCTGTTTGACATGAACGTTTCATACATCTTAATAACAGCCCATTCAGAAGCCACATATTCTCTGTGACGGTTCACAGCCTCTGTGACTGAGAAATTCTGCCATGTTCATTAAAAATATATTTTTCCATTTCTTCATTCTGCAGTTTTTCTTGAGGATGATATAGCTCATCAATCAAGAAAATCAAAGCTTTACATTTATTTAAGATATAAAGTAGTCTTACCTGCAAGGCAGCTTGGGTATGCAAAAAGAAACCATAAATCTTTCCTGCAGTATGTCGGTTTCAGCATATAAATGTTTTTCTATGTACAATATTTTCAAATATATTTTCTGTGTTACTCGTATTTCCTCAAGGTTTTCAAGATCTCTGTTTGCAGTCATTGAACTTGAACCTTTATTGTTTCCAGGACAAAATTTAATCTACTAGAAGTAAGGAATGAAGGTGAATGCAAGCAGAAATTTTGAAAACTGTGAGGAATTCATAGAGAAAATTGTATAACTTTTTATTACACAATGAACTTATTATATTTTATAAAACCCAAAACACTGTTTAATAGATATGTTATCGGAATCCACTGTAGTTGACATTGCAGTACTCTATGTATTGTCAGGAAAGAGTCCATAAGAGTCCAAGAGCAATTGTATTTCTTACATCAACCAAGTTCAAGACATATAAATGCTGCTTTTGATTCAGAATATTCCTATGGCAGCAGGGCTTGATTTTCAAAAGGATCATGGTCATTGGTGGCCAAGCATAAAAGGATGCATGGTGCCCAGGGTCAGGGCTTGGTCATACAGATGTGTGCTTTCTTTCATTTTCTCATATTTCAATATATCCCGAGATGTGTGGCACGAGATGAACAGCTTGGGAAAAAAATATGATTTTGTGATACTCTGTCACGAGATGTCTATGCTATATGTGGCCACCCAGTGGCAGAAAGGTGAATTGCAGCCTGTAAAGGGTTTTGCTAGCATATCGCGATATTGTAATGAAGTGGTTTCATGTTAAATTGGAGTCCTTAACCAAAGTCAAGCAAAGGTAAGGGTGGACATATCTGTAATTTATTGCAACAATTTCCACTTATTACTGCTATACAAATGTTTTATGCCACTTTTCCATGCAGAAAACGACCCAAGGCAGAACCTAACATAGTCCAGTAGCTGTATCATACCCCTATATGGCCATGTGCCATGGCCGTCTTGGCCATTATGGCACCAGCATAATGCTTGGTGGTACACCAGTATTGGTAAATTTGACCAACTGTACAGTATATTATAATTTACTATAAGTTTTAATTATACAATGGTTAAGCTTTATTTACATAAGACTAGAGAACGCCTTCGACTTGGATACCCCAAACGGTGGCAGCTTTAGTTGAACCATTACAATTACATGCCCATAGTCATATGAATGGCCAACCATGTAATGCATGGATGGATCTGGTATGTCAGAATGGATCCAGCTCTCTTTTCTGGGTCAAAAGAGGGTCTTGAATGGAAAGCCCCTCCGTATGGTATCCATATGAACTTATTGGGTATAGGTTGTCCTCATGAGACATCCCGTGTAATTCATTAACCACCACTAACCTATCTATATGGTTGTTTAATGAAACGGGAGATCCCGGAGTGCAGGTTTTTAGCATTTACGACGGTATATATTGGGTGAATTTTCCAGGATGTCTGATATGATAGATAACAGTCACCTATGCTTGTAAATAATCTTTATCACTGTGCGGTTTCAAACTGTGAACATTTTTACTAAGAACCTCATGTTCACGTTAATAAATTTCGATTGGCAGCTGTTGGATCTACTTGAAGGGTATGTTCACCTTCACGGACCAGATTTCCTTTCATGTTACCAGCACATTACGTATGTGTAGTCCCTCATTACCTCTTTTGTTCAGTGCCCTTACTGCAGTTATTTTCACACATCGCCTCTTGGCAGAGATTAAAATGACCAGCGGGAAGGAATACAACCTCTACCAGACCGGTTTCACAAATAGAATTTCAACGTGTATTTAGTGGCATATTTCTGAGGTATTTTTATGGAAAAACAATTTTTGGGGGCAGCTCAATGTAGTTTAGAGTCTATAGTAGAATATGAGAATGTCTACAAACACTTAGTTTTGTTTGTTTTTTGGTGTTTTTCTTGGCGTTTTTGTAGCATTTTTGGGGTCAGTGGCATGCTTTAGATATGACTTTTTTTCTGGCATTTTTCTTTTTTCCATTGACTGCTCTATTGTTACAAAATGCGTTTTTGCTCACCTCGTCCTTGCTGGCAACTTTGTTTTTGACCCGGGTGGGATGAAGTGTTCACTTTAAAGTCAGCTCTGCTACATTACTTGTTTTGCCTCACCTTTACTCAGGTGCCTTACACAACCACACCCTGCAGCAGCTAAACAGTCACTAACCCCTCCTGTGCTGGACTCTTGTGCTTTGTAACATCTTGCTGTTCCATTGGATTCTGCTGATGAACTTTGCTATTTAAACCTTGTCTGTCCAATCAGCCTTGGCTTAAGTTTCGTGTATTGTTCCTGAATGTGGACCTGTCCAGTCTTGTGGATTCTCGCCTCCTACTCTGATGCCGTTTTTGGTACCTGTGCTCCTGGTATTGACTCCTGGCTGCTGTGGTTGATCTGCTGCTGTGATCGTGCTCCAGTTCTACTTCATTGGACCTGTTCATGCCTGTGCCAAGAACTCTATCCTGTGATGTGACGCCACCTGCTCCTGATATCTCCTGGTTCCTATGCCTGGTTGCTGCTTTGAGTGTCTTCTGGTCTCGTCCAAGGTCTGCTCATGGTTCTGTCTAAGGTCAGCTTCATCACTGTCACTCCGGTGTTTGCCACGTCTTCTGTTTGTGGACTGTCCGGTTACCCCATTACCTGTTTCTGCATCCCTGTCCCTGTGTTGTTCTCACTGCTGCTTCTAGTTGCCAACTGGTTGCAGTCCAAGGGTCCGCTACCCATGTTAATAAGGTGCGTTGCTTTATCGTGAAATCTGCTTATCTGTTCCTGTATCCGTTCTGTTAATAAGGTAACGTTACATCTATAGAGCTTTTAAAACACAGAAGAAATGCTAGTTTGTTAACACAAATTTAAACACGCCGCAGAAAGCCCCATAAAATAATTATTCAAACACTGTGGCGAGGCTACATAAAGGTCTGTTTTGCATACAGGGGCCACGTTCCGGCACCAGGGCCTGGGAACAACTGCTACCTCTGCACTCCCTATAACTATGTCCCTGGCTTATAGAGAACAGTGATCCCAAAAGCACCATACTTCTGTTCCATATAAATGGATACTATATATTTAATTAATTAAAGGTCAGGAAGGACACGTCTGTAGCCTAAGTGTGTATTTACGTCAATTTTTATTGTATTTATTTGCAGCAATTTTTGTAATTGTGGACCATGTTTGCTTTTTTTAAAAAAAAAAAAATAACTTTCCTTTTCAAATTTATTTGAAGATAACTAATGTTGACTAGTAGACGGCAAAAAAAGTATTGAGCTAAATTAGAGCATACTCTAGTGATTCATGAGTCAGAAGTTTTAAAAGCAAACCCAACTACACAAACAGGGGAAGTCTGTGATGATTTGCACAATGACTGCGACTCATCCCTGATTTGACTTAATTATATGACGACTTCCTTACCAAATCCTTTAATTGTCCTTGTAAGTGATCACTGATAACCACAGATACAGCAGAACAGTTGTGGCTATGGCTGTGCATTGATTTATCAAAGAAAAAGACATAACCACAGTTAATAGCAGGATATTCCAGATATCTGCTGGATAATGACGTACAGATAAACGTTTCCATCTATTTTTTCAAAGTGATTTTAAAATACATTGGATGTAAGACATTCATGTTACTAAAGATAGGAGTTAAAAAAATGTGAAACTTGATGCATCTGGGCCCTGAAATCTGTAATGAAGCCCCCCAACTATTATGTACCCTTTATAGTACCGCTGTCCTCTTAAGTAGCACGGGTGTCATTGGGTCCAGTCAAATGCAACCCTTGCACCTCCTATAGATATGCCTGTGATAGTCACTTGTAAAGCACAGATGTAGTATAGACCATTCAGCCATAACATTAAAACCACTGACCGGTAAAGAGAATAACATGGATTATCTGGTTACAATGGTGCCTGTCAAGGGTTGAGATGTATGAAGCAGAAAGTGAACAGCGAGTTCTTGAAGTTTGTGTAAGAAGTCGGAAAAATAGGCAAGCCTAGGGATCTGAACAACTTTGACAAGGGCCAAATTATGATGACTGGAAGACTGGGTCAGAGCATCTCCAAAATGTTCTTTCTTGGTGAATATTCCCGGTATTCAGTGGTTAGTATCTACCGAAAGTGCTCCAAGGAATAACAACTGGTGACTTGACAAACAGGCGATGCACAGTCAAGCAAATTGTAGCCGAATACAACGCTGGTGCTCCAACTAACGTGTCCGAACACACAACTCGTCGTTCGCTAGCATGGATAGGCTATAACAGCAGGCGACCAGTTCGAGTGCTATTTCTGTCTAAAGGAAACCGAACAGCAAGACTCCAGTGGGCAAAAGAGCAGAAAAATGGGAACACTGGCCAGAGTACAAACATTGCCTGCTCAGATAAATCCAGATTTCTGTGGCACCATGCGGATGGGAGCATCAGAATTTGGCGCAAGCAGCATGAACCGAAGAACCCTTCATGTTTGGTGTGAACAGTTCAGACTGGTGGAGGTGGAGTAATGGTGGGGGAATGTTTTCCTGACACACCCTGAATCTTCTGATACCTGTGGATGGACATTTGAACAGTAGGGTTTACCTAAGCATTTTGGCCGACCAAGTTCATCCCTTCATGGCAGTTATTTACCTTATGGCAGAAACTCATGATGAATTGCTGCAGTTCTGAAGGTCAAAGAAGGTCCAATGCACTACTAGATGGGTGTCTCTAATAAAGTAGCTATTTAGTGTATATTAGGTGCAGCGGAAAAACTATGCCTTGGATTTCACAGTGGACTTTTGCTGTGGATTTCCCTCTTTGCATTCGAATCTACAGCAAATCTGTGACATGATAATAATAATTGTATTGTACTTTATTGTGGATTTTTGTTGCGGAATCCGCGTCAAAAATTTTCAACCAGACAGCCACCTCTAAATGTGCCCCTAAAATAACTATTTTGCTTTTAGTAGGAAACTTTATTATTTTTGTCATACAAATATATACATTTTCATAGCAAAATAGGACTGGTAATGTATTATATAAATCTATCTAATGTACCTAATAAAAGTCAATAACACAAGTAATAAGAGTGTTGTTTGTATAAGCCAGTAATGGAGAGGGACAAAGGTTATTTTGATTCCGATCCAACAGATGAACAATTTTCCTTTCAGATTTACACAAGAGTTCCCAGTCCTTCTTCTCTGTCGAGCTCACACCAGTCTCTCGTGAGCTGTAAAACAATACAAGTGATCATGATAGAAACACAAACAAGTGCTATAATTTGCCATTTGACAGTACAAGATCATTAACAATACAAGTATAACACAATCTAGCACAGATCCTGGATTGTAAAGCTCCAGGGGCCTCGTATAAATTGTCATCCTTCAGTTTATGTAGCTTTCCTGGTTACCATCACCCATAAACCAAAAACAACATCCGCGCAATTTCCCTGTATCTTTATAACACATGTGAGGGATGGCTGCAAGTAAATATCTAATACATTACAAGGCATAATGATCTGCAACAGCCAATGCATTATTCTTAGTCTGGTCATAGGTTTTACTATTACCCATATTGTAACCAGGCGGAAAATGTTACATTAATACATGCCTCTCCCTATCTTAATACATAGGTTGTACTAACAGGGACAACTGCTCAGGGACAAATTTAAAGGAAAGGGACCAGTTTCATGCATGACAATTTTTCCATGGACCGGCGAAGGGGGAGTGGAGGGTCTTTCGAGGTTTAGGGTCAGTTCACGCGTTGTGTAAATACTGCTGATTTTACACAACCGAATTCATTGCGAAAAATTTGCAGCATAATACAGTAGCAGCAAAATGTATGAGATAGAAAAAAATCTCATCCACACGCTGCGTAAATACTGAGCGGAAAAAACTCTCAAATTGATGTGCAGAGTTTTTTTCTGCAGCATGTCATTTGTATTTGTGTTAACGCTGCTTATTTGTTGCGGGTTTTCCCCATTGCATTCAATGGGGAGGAAAACCCCACAACAAATAGCAGTTGCTGTGTTTATCGCGGGGGAATTGCAGCAAGGTTTTTACTGTCTACAAGGTAAGGGAGAAGCATACAGAAGGTGAGGGTAGAAGCTGCTCATCGGGAAGTATAGTGGGAGCAGGGTAATTGTTGGTTGTAAGCTTTATTTAAGAGGGGGGTTTACAGGTTTGGAAGGTGGGAGAGGGTCTGATGTGTTGGGGTAGTGAGTTCCAGAGTATGGGGGATGCACGAGAGAAATATTGAAGTCGATGATGTGAGGAGCAAACAAGAGGAGAGCAGAGAAGAAGGCCTTCTGAGGACCAGAGATTATGTGTGGGGAGGTATCGGGAGATTAGGATAGGGATGTATGGAGGGGACAGTTTGTGAATGGACTTGTGTTTCCTGGTTTGTAATTTGAAATTTTGCTAGGCAATGGGTAGTCAGTGATGGTACTGGCAGAGAGAAGAAGCAGTAGAGGAACAAAGGGAGGGGCAAGTTACCTGTTCATCGAAGTTAAGGATGGATTTGAGGGTGTTAAATGCAGGGTCGGCCTTAGGTTGGATGGCGCCCCCCTGTGGGACACCATATTGCTGCATTCAAAAAACCAAAAATTAACCACAAATATAGACACACATACACACCGGCACATAAATACACAGATAGGAACATATATAAATACATAAAAGGCACATATATACAAGCACAAAGACACATTCACATTACAGACCCATATATACCCACACAGGCATATATATATATACACAGTACAGATAATGCAGTAGATTTCACATGAAGTCCTATGAAAAACCACAAATAACACACTCCGATAACTATACCCACACGGGCACATATAAACACACAGAGGCACATATATATATATATGCCTCCAGTTTTGTTCTTGCACCCCTCCCATTCTGCCCTGGGTGATTTTAATTAGTTTAATGCTGGTTCCTACCATCCCCAGATATATATGTAGGCTTAGTCCCAGTTCTGGGTGTATGTGCAGCGTAGGTTCCCACCTTACAGAGGTCGCCTTGTCGTGGCAGGTGGGCAAACACTTTTTGATCAAAAATGTGCACCAAGAACCTCCCTATTATAAGTAGATTTAGCTGTAATGCATATTTATTTATATTTAGCGGTTTAGGTGGCATTCGTGTTCGTAGTGCGCTGTCACCATTTTTTTTTAGCAAATCCCACTATAGTGACGGGTGCACAGCAGTTAATCCTGATCCAAGGTCCATGTAGTATATAGAAAAGAAATTCGGCAGCACTCCAATATAAGCAAAAATAAAGTGATTTATTCAATCAATGCAGAGATGCAAAGTTTCTGTCCAGCCTTAGGACTTCTCTCAGACATCAGTCCTAAGGCTGGACAGAAACGTTGCATCTCTGCATTGATTGAATAAATCACTTTATTTTTGCTTATATTGGAGTGCTGCAGAATTTCTTTTATTCTCATGCAGTGGACCTCCAAACTGGAAATACACTTTAAAAAGATTATTTCCATGAATTAATTGACAGGAATTGGTTAAAATTTTATCGATTACCATATATGAAAATGTGGTGTTTTCCTCAAGGGGCAGCAGAGTATATAGAGGGCAGCAGAGTACATAGGGGGTAGCATACTATATAGGGGGCAGCACAGATATCTTCATTTTTATCTGTTCTACTTTAATATTGAACACACACACTTACAAAGAGACATAAACACGTGCAGACATATATATATATATATATATATATATATATATATATATACACTACCGTTCAAAAGTTTGAGGTCACCCAGACAATTTTGTGTTTTCCATGAAAAATCACACTTATATTTATCAAATGAGTTGCAAAATGACTAGAAAATATAGTCAAGACATTGACAAGGTTAGAAATAATGATTTTTATTTGAAATAATAATTTTCTCCTTCAAACTTTGCTTTCGTCAAAAAATGCTCCATTTGCAGCAATTACAGCATTGCAGACCTTTGGCATTCTAGCTGTTAATTTGCTGAGGTAATCAGGAGAAATTTCACCCCATGCTTCCAGAAGCCCCTCCCACAAGTTGGATTGGCTTGATGGGCACTTCTTGAGTACCATACGGTCAAGCTGCTCCCACAACAGCTCTATGGGGTTGAGATCTGTTGACTGCGCTGGTCACTCCATTACAGATAGAATACCAGCTGCCTGCTTCTTCCCTAAATAGTTCTTGCATAATTTGTAGGTGTGCTTTGGGTCATTGTCCTGTTGTAGGATGAAATTTGCTCCAATCAAGCGCTGTCCACAGGGTATGGCATGGCGTTGCAAAATGGAGTGATAGTGTAATGATGGGGGTAGGGAAACAGACAAGTGAGCCCTAATCTAAACGCCACTCAGTTCTTGCCTACTTTCAACGACCCGCCCTAGGCGACGGGATACAACTGGGTGACGGTCCCTACGCTCAGTAAGTGCACGGCAGACAAACAGACAAGGGTACACAAAGCTAAGGGAAATGGGGCAGTTGCCCAGGGCAACATCGTGAGCAACAAGAGTGGTGAACGAGCCGAGTCAAACCAGGAGTGCACGAGGTACCAAATGCAGAGCAGGAGAGTAGTGAACAAGCCGAGTCAAACCAGGAGTGTACGAGGTACCAAACGCAGAGCAGGAGAGTAGTCAACAAGCCAGGGTCAGTATGAAGCAGGGTCAAATATTTCAGAAGCTGCAGAAGGGCCAGGAAACCAAACGAGAAGAATCACAAGCAAAGGAGGAACAGGAAAGGCAGGTATAAATAGACAGAGGGCGGGAGCTAGCTCCGTCTGGCCAGGCTGTGATAGGTTCTCCCACTCCTAAGCCTGCCACCCTGAGTGGTGGAAGATGGAGTCAGTCTCACAGACATAGAAGCAGGTGCAGACTGATTATCTATGGGCGTTAACCCCGAAGCTGTGCCTGGCAGATCCTTTACAAAAATCCATGGAGATATGGGTCCAAGGTCTCTGGGGAATGGGCAAAGAACGTAGTAAGCCCGCTGGTCGGGACCTGGGAGTCTTGGACCTAGCACAAACCTCACAAGCGGCGACGTAGGCCTTAACATCTTTAGGCAACCCAGGCCACCAATAGTTTCTGGCAATGAGGTGCCTGGTACCCAGGATGCCTGGATGACCAGATAGTGCGGAGTCATGATTTTCCCTAAGTACCCTTAGCCGGAATTGCAGGGGAACAAACAGCTTGTTCTCAGGAAGGTTCCCGGGAGCTGAACCTTGATCAGCCGGAATTTCAGAGACTAAATCAGCATCAATAGAGGAAATGATTATACCTGGAGGCAAAATACAAGCAGGATCTTCCTCCGAAGGGGGGCTGGCCATGAAGCTACGCGACAGTGCATCAGCCTTAATATTTTTAGACCCAGCCCTATAGGTAACCAAATAGTTGAATCTGGTAAAAAAAATAACGCCCATCGAGCTTGTCTCTGGTTTAGCCTCCGGGCAGATTCTAGGAAAACCAGATTCTTGTGGTCGGTAAGGACCGTTACCTGGTGCCTAGCCCCCTCCAGGAAGTGGCGCCACTCTTCAAATGCCCATTTAATGTCTAAGAGTTCGCGGTTGCCAATATCATAGTTACTCTCAGTGGGCGAAAACTTCCTGGAGAAGTAGGCACAGGGGCGGAGATGGGTGAGGGACCTGGTACCCTGGGACAAGACAGCCCCCACTCCCACCTCGGATGCGTCAACCTCCATTATAAATGGCTCCATTTGATGGGCTGAACCAGCACAGGGGCCGAGATAAAGCACTTCTTAAGGACCTCAAAAGCCTTGACAGCCTCAGGAGGCCAGTGGAGGAGATCAGCAACTTTGCGAGTGAGGTCCGTAAGAGGCTTAGCGATGACCGAGAAGTTGGCAATAAATCTCCTGTAATAATTAGCGAACCCAAAGAAACAATGTAACGCCTTCAGGGAGGCAGGTTGGACCCATTCCGCCACAGCCTGGACCTTGGCGGGGTCCATGCGGAATTCATGAGGAGTGAGGATTTGACCCAAAAATGGTATCTCCTGCACCCCAAACACACATTTTTCGGTCTTCGCAAACAGTTTGTTTTCCCGAAGGACCTGGAGCACCTTCCTGACATGCTCAATGTGGGAGGACCAGTCCTTGGAAAACACAAGTATGTCATCAAGGTACACTACAAGAAATACCCCCAGGTAATCTCTTAAAATCTCATTTATGAAATTCTGTAAGACCGCGGGAGCTTTACACAACCCAAAGGGCATGACGAGGTATTCGAAATGACCTTCGGGCGTGTTAAACGCAGTCTTCCACTCATCACCCTCTTTGAAGCGGATAAGGTTATACGCCCCCCGTAGATCAAACTTAGAGAACCATTGGGCCCCCTGAACCTGATTAAAGAGATCAGGAATCAAAGGAAGGGGATACTGGTTCCTTACAGTGACCTTATTCAAGTTACGGTAGTCAATGCATGGCCTAAGACCACCATCCTTCTTCCCTACGAAGAAGAAGCCATCACCTACCGGAGAAGTAGAGGGGCAAATGTAACCCTTGGCCAGGCATTCCTGGATATACTCTCTCATGACTTCACGTTCGGGACAAGAGAGATTGAATATCCTACCCTTAGGAAGCTTAGCTCCTGGTACCAAATCAATAGCGCAATCGTATTCTCTATGAGGAGGTAACACTTCGGAGGCCTCCTTAGAGAAAACATCAGCGAAGTCCTGAACAAACTCAGGTAGCGTGTTCACCTCCTCAGGGGGAGAAATAGAATTAACAGAAAAATATGACGTCAAGCATTCATTACCCCATTTGGTAAGCTCCCCAGTATTCCAGTCAAACGTGGGATTATGCAACTGCAACCAGGGAAGGCCTAAAACCAAATCGGACGATAATCCCTGCATCAACAGTACAGAGCACTGCTCCAAATGCATGGAGCCAACAAGGAGTTCAAAAACAGGGGTATGCTGTGTAAAATAACCATTAGCAAGAGGAGTGGAGTCGATACCCACTACCGGGACAGGTTTAGGCAA
The DNA here is from genome assembly GCF_050947455.1 of Rhinoderma darwinii. NCBI lineage: Eukaryota > Metazoa > Chordata > Amphibia > Anura > Rhinodermatidae > Rhinoderma > Rhinoderma darwinii. The sequence continues at coordinate 31,396,545 of NC_134691.1, forward strand.
ATCAATCAAAGGCATAGCTAGAGACATAGCAAATTCCACAGACATGATATTAGCAGAAGACCCTGAATCCACGAAGGCACTGCCGGTAGCAGACCTTCCACCAAAAGAGACCTGAAAGGAAGGCAAGATTTTATTACGTTTCATATTTACGGGAAATACCTGTGCGCCCAAGTGACCTCCCCGATGATCACTTAGGCGCGGAAGTTTTCCAGCTGCTTATTCTTACTCCTAGGACAGGTGTTCACTTGATGCTTGTCATCCCCACAATAGAAGCAGAGACCATTCTTCCTGCGGAACTCTCTACGTTGTCGGGGGGACACGGAAGCCCCGAGTTGCATAGGTACCTCCGAGTCTTCCGTGGAAGAGCGAAGCAACGGGACCTCGGGAGGCATCATGGGGGAGTCAGAGGGGAAAACACAAAAAAACGTTCAAGTTGTCGTTCCCTGAGACGTCGGTCAAGTCGTACCGCTAAAGCCATAACCTGGTCTAGGGAGTCAGAAGAGGGATAGCTAACTAGCAGGTCTTTCAGGGCGTTCAACAGACCCAACCTAAACTGGCACCTTAAGACAGGGTCATTCCACCGAGACGCTACGCACCACTTCCTAAAGTCAGAACAATACTCCTCAACAGGTCTCTTACCCTGACGTAAGGTCACCAGCTGACTCTCGGCAAAGGCAGTCCTGTCAGTCTCGTCATAAATGAGTCCGAGAGCAGAAAAGAAAAGATCAACGGAGGAAAGTTCAGGGGCGTCAGGAACCAAGGAGAAGGCCCATTCTTGGGGCCCTTCCTGGAGCCGGGACATAATTATACCCACCCGCTGGCTCTCAGAACCTGAGGAGTGAGGCTTTAAGCGAAAATAGAGCCTACAACTCTCCCGAAAGGAGAGAAAAGTCTTCCGGTCCCCTGAGAACCGGTCAGGCAACTTGAAGTGGTGTTCAAGAGGTGAGGTGAGGGGCACTACCATGGTAGCGTCAGGCTGGTTGACCCTCTGAGCCAGGGCCTGGACCTGTAGGGAGAGACCCTGCATTTGCTGAGCCAGGGTCTCTAGGGGGTCCATAGTAGTGTGAGGGACCAGGGTAGACTAGGTAAATGGGCTTGTGATTATGTAATGATGGGGGTAGGGAAACAGACAAGTGAGCCCTAATCTACCCGCCACTCAGTCCCTGCCTACTTGCAACGACCTGCCCTAGGCGACGGGGTACAACTGGGCGACGGTCCCTACGCTCAGTAAGTGCACGACAGACAAACAGACAAGGGTACACAAAGCTAAGGGAAATGGGGCAGTTGCCCATGGCAACACCGTGAGCAACAAGAGTGGTGAACGAGCCGAGTCAAACCAGGAGTGTACGAGGTACTAAACGCAGAGCAGGAGAGTAGTGAACAAGCCGAGTCAAACCAGGAGTGTACGAGGTACCAAACGCAGAGCAGGAGAGTAGTCAACAAGCCAGGGTCAGTATGAAGCAGGGTCAAATAGTTCAGAAGCTGCAGCAGGGCCAGGAAACCAAATGAGAAGAATCACAAGCAAGGAGGAACAGGAAAGGCAGGTATAAATAGACAGAGGGCGGGAGCTAGCTCCCGTCTGGCCAGGTTGTGATAGGCTCTCCCACTCCTAAGCCTACCATCCTGAGTGGTGGAAGATGGAGTCAGTCTCACAGACATAGAAGCAGGTGCAGACTGATTACCTATGGGCGTTAACACAGAAGCTGTGCCTGACAGATCCTTTACAGATAGCCTTCCTTATTCAAAATCCCTTTTACCTTGTACAAAACCCCCAGACCATCACATTACCCCAGACCATCACATTACCTCCACCATGCTTGACAGATGGCGTCAGGCACTCTTCCAGCATCTTTTCAGTTGTTCTACGTCTCACAAATGTTCTTCTGTGTGATCCAAACACCTCAAACTTCGATTCGTCTGTCCATAACGCTTTTTTCCTATCTTCCTCTGTCCAATGTCTGTGTGCTTTTGCCCATATTAATCTTTTCCTTTTATTAGCCAGTCTCAGATATGGCTTTTTCTTTGCCACTCTGCCCCGGAGTCGCCTCTTCACTGTAGACGTTGACACTGGCATTTGGCGGGTACTATTTAATGAAGCTGCCAGTTGAGGACCTGTGAGGCGTCTATTTCTCAAACTAGAGACTCTAATGTACTTGTCTTGTTGCTCAGTTGTGCAGCGGGGCCTCCCACTTCTCTTTCTACTCTGGTTAGAGCCTGTTTGTACTGTCCTCTGAAGGGAGTAGTACACACCGTTGTAGGAGATCTTCAGTTTCTTGGCAATTTCTCACATGGAATAGCCTTCATTTCTAAGAACAAGCATAGACCGTCGAGTTTCACATGAAAGCTCTCTTTTTCGAGCCATTTTGAGAGTTTAATCGAACCCACAAATGTAATGCTCCAGATTCTCAACTAGCTCAAAGGAAGGTCAATTTTATAGCTCCTCTAAACAGCAAAACTGTTTCCAGCGGTGCTAATATTATTGCACAAGGGTTTTCAAGTGTTTTCTAATCATCCATTAGCCTTCTAAGACAGTTAGCAAACACAATGTACCATTAGAACACTGGAGTGATGGATGCTGGAAATGGGCCTCTATACACCTATGTAGATATTGCATAAAAAAACAGACGTTTGCAGCTAGAATAGTCATTTAGCACATTAACAATGTATAGAGTGTATTTCTGATTAATTTAATGTTATCTTCATTGAAAAAAACTGTGCTTTTCTTTAAAAAATAAGGGAATTTCTAAGTGACCCTAAACTTTTGAACGGTAGTGTGTGTGTGTATATATATATATATATATATATATATATAACACCCACACACACACATATGTACACATGCAAACACAGAGACATACACACACACACACACACACTATCTCTCCCTGCTGACAGGATCACAGGCTTCTTGCAGGATGGGCTGTGGGTGGAGCTTCCTCTGCTCTTGCTCCTCGGCTCCTGTTTACGCCATGTGTGTAACTAAGAGCAGAGGACAGAGCAGAGGCATAGCCCAGTGGTGCACCCTACATGCTGAGAGGGTGCAGCACCCTGTGCAATAGCACAGGTAGCACGCACCTAAGGCCGGCCCTGTTTACAAGATGATGAATTCAGTTTTCTCCATGTTGAGTTTTAGGGAGCGGGAGGAAAAGGAGGAGAAATCTGCGTGTTATTAGCATAAAAGTGGAATTAAAAGCCATGAGATTTTATGAGCTGTCTTAGGTCAAGGGTGATGATATAGATGGGGAATATCAGGGCACGCAGGACAGAGCCTTGAGGAACACCAACAGAGAGGGCAAGACGAGGATGTGGGAGTGGCACACACTAAATGTATGGTTGGTTAGGTATGGAGAGTTCCAGGTGAGGGACAAATCTCTGATTCCAAGGGATTTGAGAATTTGTAACAGGACAGAGTGGTCGACTGGGTCCAAAATGGAGAACAGGTCTAGAAGGAAGGGCAACAGGGTAGTGTTGTGAGGCGTTGGCTGTCAACTGATTATTAGTGACTTTACTTAGGGCCGTTTCAGTATAATGGTGGGGTTAGAAGCCAGATTATAGGTGGTCAATTAGCGATTTAGATGAGTTAGGAGGGCAGTTCAAATGTTAATGAAGTAGCGAGATGGGGCAATAGCTGTACAGAGAGGATGGGTAGATTGTACAGTGTGAGTGTGGATTTGAAAGTTAAGAATTGCTTGTTTTCATATATTAATGTCTTCCTTGGAGTGGTCTTTTTTCGAGGGGTCTTCTGCCAACCTGGAAGACTGTCTCAATTCTATTGATTTTTTGAGTTCTCTTGTGTTTGTGAGAGGGGAACTAAGTTTAGAAATTAATTTATTGTGTTGTAGAAAACAATGGCTGCTTTTCTATCAGTAAAAATATGGTAGAGAGTAGTAGAAGAGAGTTAGGAAGTGTGTATATATCAAGACGTTTAAGGTTCCTACGAGGGTATGCTAGTGTCTGTACTTAGGGGCAGTTGAAAGGAAAAGGAAAGAGCAGGTTAGTTAAATGTGGTTAGCTAGAGAGAGTGAGAGGCGAGTTTGAGAGGTTAGATAGGAAGCAGGGGCGGCCTAAAATATGGTCGTGTGTGTGTGGTCCTCATTGTGAGTGGGTGTGGAGGACCACTGTAAGAGGCCAAGGAGGAGGCAAATTATAGCAGTTTAGAGTCTGCTGAGTAGGATGTTGAAATCATCCATGATAATGGTAGGGATGTTAGTTGAATAAAAGTGTAGGGGCCAGGCTGTGAAGTGGTCGAGAAAGATGGTAGCAGGGCCTGGTAGTCCAATAGATTATGGCCACTTGGAGGTTGAGGGAGAGTAGATGTGGGCTTCAAAAGAAGGAAGGTGGAAGAAGGGTAGCGATGGGGTTGGATTGAAGTAGCAGTTCTTAGATTAGAAAATGTCCACTCCTCCACCATGTTTGTTTGCGGGGTGGGGAGTGTGACTAAATTTAAGACCACCAAAAGATAGTGCTGCAGGGGAGGCTGTATTGGAAGGTGTCAGCCATGTTTCAGTTAGACCCAGAAAGGATAGGTTTTGAGAAAAATAAGAGGTCATGGATGTAAGAGTTTATTGCAGACAGAACATGCATTCTATAGTGCTAGAGAGATGGTCTGGGGAAAAAGGAGTTAGGTGTTTGAGATTAACGGTGGTTGTGGAAGTTGATCGGTGATAAGAAGTAGATAAGATAGTGGGGATATGCTGATAGGGCCCAGGATAGGAGATATGTCACCAGCAGTTAGGAGATGTAGTGAGAGAGACGGTAGGTGTGAGTAGGATCGGGCATGGGTGGTTGTGTGTGTTTAGAGAGGAAGGTTTTGATGTTTAGGAGGAGGAGGACTGTGGAAAAAGTTGGGTGTCTGGGTAGAAGAGGGGGCGTGATAAAAAGTTCTTTGCTAAGTATAGGGGTGTGGGGAACATAAAATAATTTCAGGGCTATAGATAGAAGATTGAGTAGAGAGTGAATGTGGTTTACACCAGTTGCCTTCAGTTCTCTAATGCTTCTTTTCTGACTAGTGCATTTATGAAGTTGCACTTAGAGATCTTGCACAGAATTGACCAGGGACAGAAATGACCTCATGCATTAAGCTCGGTTGACATGTTGCGTTTATGTTGCATTTTTGTTGCATTTTTTAACTATTGGGGAGAAAAATACATTTAAAAAACGCATGCATTTTTTAATCACCCATGCGTTTTACAAAGTGTTTCAGCTGTAAGCCTATGACTAGTAAATTTAAAACCAGATTACAGATAAAATACAGTTTTTTATAATATGTAACTGAAGTTTTGTCTAAACATTATTACTGTGTAATTAATGGTTTCACTATGGCAATGACGTATGACGTGCCTTGATTTATGGGCAGCTCAGATGTAGTTGTTATGTGATCGGGCCAGAGGAAGTGTTACACGAAACAGACTGTTGCCCGCTGGGATAATTCTGCCTCACCCCTTGTCTATGGACATTTTATTAGGCTAATATTGCATATTTTTATGCAGGATGGTGAGTTGCCGCTTTTTCTTTTACGCTTTTCTTTGGATTGATGGACAGCTAAAATAACTATTCACTCTATACACAGCAGGGGTAAAGAGGGTTGCTGCTCACACTTTTTTATAAGATAAAACTAGGAGATGGTGCCATCAGGGGTGGGACATACTTTATAACCTTCTGCTTATATAGCACTAATATTTTGCAGCACTGTAAACAAATTGTCATCACTCACATCGGTCCTTGTCCTCTATCAAGCTCACAATCTAAGGCTGGCCATACATATAAAATAGCTATCAGCCGAACAATCGTTCCTCCTACAGTTACTACTCCTGCCCCCCCCCCCCCCATACACATGCAAACTCGGCCTGCCCGAGCATGCATGTATTCTGAATGGGAAGAGAGGAGTAAGCCTCTGCCCTGAGAACAAAAGAATCGGCATGTTGAAATCCAACTTCCCGATCCTTCCCTCCCCCAACATATGCCATGTGGGGTGAGTCCGTAGGCCCCTATACACATTAGATGGTCAGCGGATTCTGCTTAAATTAGCAAGTTTAGCGCTATCAATCCAATGTGTATAGCCACCTTAAATTCCCTATAACTTTAAGTCAATCAAAAGGGGTTGTATGGGTTTAAAAAAAAAAAAAAAGTCTGCTTTTTTTTCCACAAACAGCCTGTCAATGGGCAATGTCAAGAAGTTCATCACTATTTCAGTGAATGGGACTATACAGCATTACCAGACACCATCTGTAAAGGATCTGCCAGGTACTACGTCTGTGTATACACCCGGGATTAATCAGTCGACACCTGAGGCCAGACCTCTTAGACTGACACCGGCTCCCACCAACCAGGGTGGCAGGCTCAGGAGTGGGAGAGCCTATCGCGGCCTGGTCAGTCGGAGTTAGCTCCGCCCCCTGTCCATTTATACCTGCCGTGTTCTCTTCCTCAGTGCTTGTTATTCTTCTTGGATTCCTGGCCCCACTGCTGCCTTGCTCCAGCATGCTTCTGCCGTGCTTCTGCCTTGCTTCAGTTCTGCTTCTCCTGCTTCGCTTTGCCCCTGGCTTGCTTCCTGCTCCGTGCTCTCGTTGGTATCCTCCACTACATCCTGATCCTGACTGACTCATTCACCGCTCCGTTTCCTCGTGGCGTTCCGTGGGCTACTGCCCCTTCCCTTGCGTGTTCCCTGTTTGTACTCCCTTGCACTTAGACAGCGTAGGGACCGTCGCCAAGTTGTACCCCGTCGCCTAGGGCGGGTCGTTGCAAGTAGGCAGGGACAGGGCGGTGGGTAGATTAGGGCTCACTTGTTCCCTTCACCTCCTTCCTGCCATTACATAATAACAAGCCCATACCTAGTCTACCATTTCTCCTACGCTGACGCTATCATGGACCCCCTTGAGATCCTGACCCAGCAGATGCAGGGCCTCTCCCTACAGGTCCAGGCCCTGGCTCAGAGGGTCAACCAGGGTGACGCTGCCTTAGTAGTACCCCTCACCTCACCTCTAGAACCCGACCTCAAGTTACCTGACCGGTTCTCAGGGGACCGTAAGACTTTTCTCTCCTTCCGGGAGAGTTGCAGACTTTATTTCCGCCTAAAACCTCACTCCTCAGGTTCCGAGAACCAGCGGGTGGGTATCATTATATCCCGACTCCAGGAAGGGCCCCAAGAGTGGGCCTTCTCCTTGGCTCCTGACGCCCCTGAACTTTCCTCCGTTGATCGTTTTTTCTCTGCCCTCGGACTCATTTACGACGAGACTGACAGGACTGCCTTATCCGAGAGTCAGCTGGTGACCTTACGTCAGGGTAGGAGACCTGTTGAGGAATACTGTTCTGATTTTAGAAAGTGGTGCGTAGCTTCTCGGTGGAACGACCCGGCCCTAAGGTGCCAGTTTAGGTTAGGATTATCTGACGCTCTGAAGGATCTGCTGGTTAGCTACCCCTCTTCTGACTCCCTAGACCAGGTTATGGCCCTAGCAGTACGACTTGACCGACGTCTCAGGGAACGTCAGCTTGAACGTTTCAATGTGTTCCCCTCTGACTTCCCTGCGATTCCCCCCGAGGTCCCGTCTCCTCGCTCTTCCACGGAGGACTCGGAGGTACCTATGCAACTCGGGGCCTCCATGTCCCCTCGACAACGTAGAGAGTTTCGCAGGAAGAATGGTCTCTGCTTCTATTGTGGGGACGACAAGCATCTACTGAACACCTGTCCCAGGCGCAAGAATAAACAGCCGGAAAACTTCCGCGCCTAAGTGATCATCGGGGAGGTCACTTGGGCGCACAGGTATTTGCCGTAAATATGAAACGCAATAAAATTTAGCTTCCCTTTCAGGTCTCGTTTGCTGGCCGGTCTGCCACTGGCAGTGCCTTCGTGGATTCTGGCTCATCTGCTAATATCATGTCTGTGGAATTTGCTATGTCTCTAAAAATGCCTTTTATTGATTTGCCTTATCCTATCCCGGTAGTGGGTATCGACTCCACTCCTCTTGCTAATGGTTATTTTACTCAGCATACTCCTGTTTTTGAACTCCTTGTTGGCTCCATGCATTTGGAGCAGTGCTCTGTACTGGTGATGCAGGGATTATCGTCCGATCTGGTATTAGGTCTTCCCTGGTTGCAGCTGCATAATCCCACGTTTGATTGGAATACTGGGGATCTCACCAAATGGGGTAGTGAATGCCTGATGTCATGTCTTTTGGTTAACTCTATTTCTCCCCGGGAGGAGGTAAACACGCTTCCTGAGTTTGTTCAGGACTTCGCTGATGTGTTTTCTAAGGAGGCCTCCGAGGTGTTGCCCCCTCATAGAGATTACGATTGTGCCATCGATTTGGTGCCTGGTGCCAAGCTTCCTAAGGGTAGGATATTTAATCTTTCATGTCCTGAACGTAAAGCTATGAGGGAGTATATCCAAGAATGCCTGGCCAAGGGTTTCATTCGCCCCTCGACTTCTCCTGTAGGTGCTGGCTTCTTCTTCGTGGGGAAGAAAGATGGTGGTCTTAGGCCATGCATTGATTATCGGAACCTGAATAAGGACACCGTAAGGAACCAGTATCCCCTTCCTTTGATTCCGGATCTTTTTAATCAGGTTCAGGGGGCCCAATGGTTTTCTAAGTTCGATCTACGGGGGGCATATAACCTTATCCGCATCAAAGAGGGGGATGAGTGGAAAACTGCGTTCAACACACTCGAAGGTCATTTCGAATACCTGGTCATGCCCTTTGGGTTGTGTAATGCTCCTGCCGTCTTCCAGAATTTTATTAATGAAATTCTGAGAGATTACCTGGGTAATTTTCTTGTAGTGTACCTTGATGACATACTGGTGTTTTCCAAGGACTGGTCCTCCCACGTGGAGCATGTCAGGAAGGTCCTCCAGGTCCTCCGGGAAAATAATCTGTTTGCGAAGACCGAAAAATGTGTGTTTGGGGTACTGGAGATACCATTTTAGGTCAATTCCTCACTCCTCATGAATTCCGCATGGACCCTGCCAAGGTTCAGGCTGTGGCGGAATGGGTCCAACCTGCCTCCCTGAAGGCGCTACAGTGTTTTTTGGGGTTCGCTAACTATTACAGGAGATTTATTGCCAACTTCTCGGTCGTCGCTAAGCCTCTTACGGACCTTACTCGCAAGGGAGCTGATGTCCTCCATTGGCCCCCTGAGGCCGTCCAGGCTTTTGAGACCCTCAAGAAGTGCTTTATCTCGGCCCCCGTGCTGGTTCAGCCCAACCAAAGGGAGCCATTTATTGTGGAGGTTGACGCATCCGAGGTGGGAGTGGGGGCCGTCTTGTCCCAGGGTACCAGCTCCCTCACCCATCTCCGCCCCTGTGCTTACTTCTCTAGGAAGTTTTCGCCCACGGAGAGTAACTATGATATTGGCAACCGCAAACTTTTAGCCATTAAATGGGCTTTTGAAGAGTGGCGTCACTTCCTGGAGGGGGCCAGACACCAGGTAATTGTCCTTACTGACCACAAGAATCTGGTTTTCCTAGAATCTGCCCGGAGGCTTAATCCTAGACAAGCTCGTTGGGCACTATTCTTTACCAGATTTAATTTCTTGGTTACCTATAGGGCTGGGTCCAAAAATATTAAGGCTGATGCACTGTCACGTAGTTTCATGGCCAATCCTCCTTCCGAGAAGGATCCTGCTTGTATTTTACCCCCTGGTATAAGCGTTTCTGCCACTGATTCTGATTTAGCTTCTGACATCGCGGCTGATCAAGGTTCAGCACCCGAGAACCTCCCTGGGGACAAACTGTTTGTCACCCTGCAATACCGGCTAAGGGTACTCAGGGAAAACCATGACTCCGCACTATCTGGTCATTCTGGCATCTTGGGTACCAAACACCTCATTACCAGAAACTATTGGTGGCCTGGGTTGCCTAAAGACGTTAGGGCTTACGTCGCCGCTTGTGAGGTTTGTGCTAGGTCCAAGACCCCTAGGTCCCGACCTGCGGGCTTACTACGTTCCTTGCCCATTCCCCAGAGACCTTGGACCCATATCTCCATGGATTTTATCACCGATTTGCCTCCATCTCAGGGCAAGTCGGTGGTGTGGGTGGTAGTAGACCGCTTCAGCAAGATGTGCCACTTTGTGCCCCTCAAGAAACTACCTAACGCCAAGACATTAGCTTCTTTGTTTGTTAAACACATTCTGCATCTCCATGGGGCCCCAGTCAATATCGTTTCTGACAGAGGGGTACAATTTGTTTCCTTATTTTGGAGAGCTTTTTGTAAAAAGTTGGAGATTGATCTGTCCTTCTCCTCCGCCTTCCATCCCGAAACTAATGGCCAAACGGAAAGGACTAACCAATCCCTGGAACAATATTTAAGGTGTTTCATCTCTGACTGTCAATTTGATTGGGTCTCATTCCTTCCCCTCGCCGAATTTTCCCTGAATAACCGGGTCAGTAACTCGTCAGGGGTCTCCCCGTTTTTCTGTAATTTCGGGTTTAACCCAAGGTTCTCCTCCGTTTCTCCTGGTTGTTCCAATAATCCCGAGGTAGAGGACGTTCATCAGGAACTGTGCACAGTCTGGGCCCAGGTTCAGAAGAACATAGAGGTGTCCCAGAGCGTACAAAAGATTCAGGCTGATAGACGTTCTGCTAACCCCCGGTTTGTTGTCGGGGATCTGGTCTGGTTGTCGTCCAGGAACTTGCACCTTAAGGTCCCGTCCAGGAAGTTTGCTCCCCGATTTATTGGACCTTATAAGATCATTGAAGTCCTCAACCCTGTATCCTTCCGTCTGGAGCTGCCCCCATCCTTTCGCATACATGACGTCTTCCATGCCTCCCTCCTTAAACGCTGCTCCCCGTCCTGGTCCCCCTCGAGGAAACCTCCTGTTCCCGTTCTCACCCCTGAGGGGGTGGAATTCGAGGTGGCCAAGATTATGGACAGTAGGATGATCCAGGGCTCCGTCCAGTACCTGGTCCATTGGAGAGGATACGGGCCGGAGGAGAGGACTTGGGTACCTGCTCGTGATGTTAACGCTGGGGTATTGATCAGGAGGTTCCACCTTCTCTTCCCCACTAAACCGGGTCCTCTTAGTAAGGGTCCAGTGGCCCCTCATAAAAGGGGGAGTACTGTAAAGGATCTGCCAGGTACTACGTCTGTGTATACACCCGGGATTAATCAGTCGACACCTGAGGCCAGACCTCTTAGACTGACACCGGCTCCCACCAACCAGGGTGGCAGGCTCAGGAGTGGGAGAGCCTATCGCGGCCTGGTCAGTCGGAGTTAGCTCCGCCCCCTGTCCATTTATACCTGCCGTGTTCTCTTCCTCAGTGCTTGTTATTCTTCTTGGATTCCTGGCCCCACTGCTGCCTTGCTCCAGCCTGCTTCTGCCGTGCTTCTGCCTTGCTTCAGTTCCGCTTCTCCTGCTTCGCTTTGCCCCTGGCTTGCTTCCTGCTCCGTGCTCTCGTTGGTATCCTCCACTACATCCTGATCCTGACTGACTCATTCACCGCTCCGTTTCCTCGCGGCGTTCCGTGGGCTACTGCCCCTTCCCTTGCGTGTTCCCTGTTTGTACTCCCTTGCACTTAGACAGCGTAGGGACCGCCGCCAAGTTGTACCCCGTCGCCTAGGGCGGGTCGTTGCAAGTAGGCAGGGACAGGGCGGTGAGTAGATTAGGGCTCACTTGTTCCCTTCACCTCCTTCCTGCCATTACACCGTCCATGGACAAGAGTGGAAAACAAATGCTTTTTCCAAACTTGATCAATCCCTTTAACCTATTAGTGTGTTTTTGGAGTGTGAGGAAATCCAGGCAGGAAAAGATACAAAGTTCATGTCAATGTTGCCCATTGTTCTACCCCATGAGAGACTGTACTGCAAGTAGTACAGTTTACTAAAGAAGATCTAACAGATGGGACAACTGCTTTTAAAGAGCGAATTCTGTATGGGTGTAATCACAAAATGAGAGACCTCTATTATAAAAAAAAAAAAACAAGGAGTCATGGTCAGGAACAGAAGAATTCGGGGAGACACATTGAAGCGCAAATACCTGTGCATTATCTATACACAATAGATCATTAAGTCCGCAGTCCCCATAATATTTTGTTAACTTTTAGGTTGGGAAATTATAAAAATTATATAACTGGAGGCTTCAATAGCTTTAAATAATAATGACTTGTTTGGGGGTTTCACTGGGTCCATCATCAGGACTTCAATAGGTCTGCAGAAGATTATTACACCACTATGAGATCAGGAGGACCTACACCATTTTGCTCCTAAAGGAAGAGCAGGAAGAAAGTACATTAAAGGACTACAGTACTTATTTTTTTCACTGTATTATGTAATGGTCATAGTAAAGACTGAAGAACTCAAAATCACTATTGTAAGTATCATGTCCACATACTGGCATCACTTGTTTGGTTCTTTACCCCTTCGAACAAAGCCATTTTTGGATTTTTGTTTTTCACTCCCCACATTCCAAGAGCAATATCTCTTTTTTTTTTCTCTCAATAGAGCGGTGTGAGGGCTTATCTTTTGCGGGAGGAGTTTTAGTTTCTATTTGTAGCATTTAAAGTACCATGTAATGTGCTGGGAAACTGAAAAAAATTCTTTACGGGCTGAAATTGGGGAAAAAAACTGATTCCTCCATTGTTTTTTTGGTTTCGGTTTTACGGCTTTCATCATGTGGTAAAAATGACAGCTTATATTTATTTTGCGGCACAATAGAAATATGATAGCAAAAAAAAATGTTGAGGGGGTTTTTACCACATTCTGAGAGCCATAATGTTCTTATTTTTCCGTGGATTTGGCAGTGTGAGGGCTCATATTTTTTGTGGGACAAGCTGTAGTTTTTATTGGTGCCGGATTTTGGTACATACAATTTTTTGATTACTTCTTATAAAAAAAAAATTTGAGGGCTAAGTTGACCAAAAAACTGTGATTTGGGCATTTTTAAATGCTTTCTTTTCTACGGTGTTCACCGTAGGCGTTAAATAACGCTACATTGTAATAGTTTACACTTTTACGGATTCAGCGGTACCAATTTTGTTACATTTTTCTTTTTTACATTACTTTAGAGGAAAGATGGGAAAAGGTTTTTTTTTTTGAACTTTTAATATTTATTTTTGGAACATTAAAAAAAACTTTGTTTAACTGTTTTGTACTTTTTTGTAATGACGGGGTAGGGAGACAGACAGGTGAGCCCTAATCTACCCGCCACTGAGTCCCTGCCTACTTGCAACGGCCCGTCCTAGGCGACGGCGTACAACTGGGCGACGGTCCCTACTCTCACTATGTGCACGACAGACAGACAAGGGTACAAAGAAGCTAAGGGAAAAAGGGCAGATGCCCACGGCAACACCGTGAGCTACAAGAGTAGTGAACGAGCCGAGTCAAACCAGGAGTGTACGAGGTACCAAACGCAGAGAAAGAGAGTAGTCAGTAAAGCCAGGGTCAATATGAAGCAGAGGACAAATAGTACAAGCAGCAGCAGAGCCAGGAAACAAGCAGAATCACAGGCAAAGGAGAAGCAGGAAATGAAGGTATAAATAGACAGAGGGCGGGAGATAGCTCCGTCTGGCCAGGCTGTGATAGGCTCTCCCACTCCTCAGCCTCCCAGCCTGAGTGGTGGAAGGAGTCACTCTATCAGACTTAGGAGCAGGTGCAGACTGAGTAACCACCATTTATGAAGTTCTGGAAGACCGCGGGAGCATTACACAACCCAAAGGGCATGACAAGGTATTCGAAATGACCTTCGGGCGTGTTAAACGCATTCTTCCACTCATCCCCCTCTTTGATGCGGATAAGGTTATACGCCCCCCGTAGATCAAGCTTAGAGAACCATTGGGCCCCCTGAACCTGATTGAAGAGATCAGGAATCAACGGAAGGGGATACTGGTTCCTTACAGTGACCTTATTCAAGTTTCGGTAATCGATGCACGGCCTAAGACCCCCATCCTTCTTCCCTACGAAGAAGAAGCCAGCACCTACCGGAGAAGTAGAGGGGGGAATGTAAACCTTGGCCAGGCATTCCTGGATATACTCTCTCATGGCTTCACGTTCGGGACAAGAGAGATTAAATATCCTAGCCTTAGGGAGCTTAGCCCCTGGTACCAAATCGATTGTGCAATCGTACTCTCTATGAGGAGGTAACACTTCGGAGGCCTTTTTAGAAAAAACATTAGCGAAGTCCTGAATAAACTCAGGTAGAGTGTTCACCTCCTCAGGGAGAGAAATAAAATTAACAGAAAAACATGACGTCATGCATTCATTACCCCATTTGGTAAGATCCCCAGTGTTCCAGTTAAACGTAGGATTATGCATCTGCAACCAGGGTAGACCTAAAACCAAATTGGACGATAATCCCTGCATCACCAGTACAGAGCACTGCTCCAAATGCATGGAGCCAACAAGGAGTTCAAAAACAGGGGTATGCTGCGTAAAATAACCATTAGCAAGAGGAGTGGAGTCGATACCCACTACCGGGACAGGTTTAGGCAATTCAATCAATGGCATAGCTAGAGACATAGCAAATTCCCCAGACATAATATTAGCAGAAGACCCTGAATCCACGAAGGCATTGCCGGTAGCAGACCTACCACCAAAAGAGACCTGAAAGGGAAGCAAGATCTTATTAGGTTTCATGTATATGGGAAATACCTGTGCGCCCAAGCGACCTCCCCGATGGTCACTTAGGCGCGGAAGTTTTCCGGCTGCTTATTCTTACGCCTAGGACAGTTGTTCACTTGATGCTTGTCATCCCCACAGTAGAAGCAGAGATCATTCTTCCTGCGGAACTCTCTACGTTGTTGGGGAGACACGGAGGCCCCGAGTTGCATAGGTTTTCCGTGGAAGAACGAAGCAACGCACCTCGGGAACCATCATTGGGGAGCCAGAGGAGAAGGCACAAAAACGTTCAAGTCATCGTTCCCTGAGACGTCGGTCAAGACGTACCGCTAAAGCCATTGCCTGATCTAGAGAGTCAGAAGAGGGATAGCTAACTAACAGGTCCTTCAGGGCGTTCAACAGACCCAATCTAAACTGTCACCTCAAGGCAGGGTCATTCCACCGAGAAGCTACACACCACTTTCTAAAGTCCGAACAGTACTCCTCAACAGGTCTCTTACCCTGACGTAAGGTCACCAGCTGACTCTCGGCAAAGGCAGTCTTGTCAGTCTCGTCATATATGAGCCCGAGAGCAGAAAAAAAAGGTCAACAGAGGAAAGCTCAGGGGCGTCGGGAGCCAAGGAGAAGGCCCATTCTTGGGGCCCATCCTGGAGCCGGGACATAATTATACCCACTCGCTGGCTCTCAGAACTTGAGGAGTGGGGCTTCAAACGGAAATAGAGCCTACAACTCTCCCGAAAGGAGAAACAAGTCTTCCAGTCCCCTGAGAACCGGTCAGGCAACTTGAGGTGGGGTTCAAGAGGTGGGGGGGCACTACCAGGGTAGCATCATGCAGGTTGCCCCTCTGAGTCAGGGCTTGGACATGTAGGGAGAGGCCCTGCATTTGCTGAGCCAGGGTCTCAAGGCGGTCCATAGTGTGTCAGGGACCAGGGTAGAAAAGGTATATGGGCCTGTGATTATGTAATGACGGGGTAGGGAGACAGACAGGTGAGCCCTAATCTACCCGCTACTCAGACCCTGCCTACTTGCAACGGCCCGTCCTAGGCAACGGCGTACAACTGGGCGACGGTCCCTACTCTCACTATGTGCATGACAGACAGACAGACAAGGGTACAAAGAAGCTAAGGGAAAAGGGGCAGATGCCCACGGCAACACCGTGAGCTACAAAAGTAGTGAACGAGCCGAGTCAAACCAGGAGTGTACGAGGTACCAAATGCCGAGAAAGAGAGTAGTCAGTAAAGCCAGGGTCAATATGAAGCAGAGGACAAATAGTACAAGCAGCAGCAGGAGAGCCAGGAAACAAGCAGAATCACAGGCAAAGGAGAAGCAGGAAATGAAGGTATAAATAGACAGAGGGCGGGAGCTAGCTCCGTCTGGCCAGGCTGTGATAGGCTCTCCCACTCCTCAGCCTCCCAGCCTGAGTTGTGGAAGAAGGAGTCACTCTATCAGACTTAGGAGCAGGTGCAGACTGAGTAACCACGGGCGTCGACACAGAAGCTGTGTCTGGCAGATCCTTTACATTTATTTATTTTTTTTAGTCCCCCTAGGGGACCTGAACAAGCGATCGTTGGATCGCTTGCATGATATACTGTAATACTAATGTATTGCAGTATATCGTGATACTGACAGTCTCCTTTGAAGCCTTCTGGTGCGATGACGCGTTGTATGGGGTGCCTCTGTGTTTCTAACAATTTAAATGCCGTGGTCGCGACTGAGCCCGCTCCATATTTCCCCTTAACCCTTATCACATACAGTTACGTGATAATTCGTTAAGAGGTTAATATTTATTGCAAGTGCATGTACAATACATACGTACAGTAAAATCCTTCGCAAACTGAAGCAAGAACTGAACAGTCCTTAGAAACATTGTGACAATAACAACATTACAGCGACAATTACTGACAATAATCAGATTTTAATTGTTATGATCAAAATATCATTATATGTTATAATGAATTGTGCTGGCAGAAAAGATAAACATAATTATATTTCACATTATAACTATCTATTCTAATTGATTATTAGATATCATGCTAATTATAGTTTCTGTTCATGTAAAAGTCTTGGTATAACTGGTTTACATCACAGCTGTGGAGTGGAAATTTCTGGCATTGTACTTCTTCAGAGCCCAGAATCACAAAGGCTTTCTTGTATCGGCAATGCAGTCTAAGACCATGGGTCCCCTTGTGATACGTAGATCCTGAGAAGTCCTACTGCTGGGAACCCGGGGCAGTGAGCCGGAAGTGAAACTTGAAGCTCAAGTGGCCCACATCTACCGTGTGCCAGTTTTAATGATAGTGTCTTATTATGTGGCAGAAGGGCATTTGAATCCTCTCAGGAACTAGAGTCCTGGGGCGACTGCTACCTCTGCAACTTTTATAGCTATACCCATACAGTCAGCTATTTTGGTAAGGGATTTACAATGTTTATTTTGCCATAATCAAAACATAAAAAGCCATTCAAAACCAATGAGCAATAATCAATAAGAGAGAGACATGCTGAACACAGTTGTTGACCTTACCCAACAGGGTGCTGAGCTGTAGACTAACCACTCGTATTTTGCCAGTTGTTCAAAGCCCTATTCAATAGGAATAGTATATTTTTGGGTATATGGAATTATAGTTTGATATAGTTAGTGCCTTATATATAGTAACGGTAATGCAAAGATATCTGTCAGCACTGCAAATAATAGTCCCTACTCCCCTCTGGTCCGCGACCCTTCTCTCCTCCCTGCTAATTATCTGCTTTCGATACTGATGTTCTGTTCTGGGACCTAATGTGCACACACCCAAAAAAAATTTTTTAAGGTCCTCCCTTTTCTCCATGCCTTGCCAGAGCAATGTGGTTCATCTTGGGTACCTTGTGTTTCAAGAAGTTCTCCTGCTAACTAGGGTTTGGATTCCTCTGCTTGTACTTTAGACCATCTGTGCCTGCCAGCTGTCTTGACCCTTTGTCATTCCAGACCATGTAACGTGTTTTATGTCGGCCATCACCAAGGGAGACTACTCTGCTGTAGAGGAACCTCAGGTTGCTAATCCCAAAGTCCAGATCCCTGTACAGGGGTTTAAGGGTAAAGACCAGGGATTCCCTTAGAACCAGCTCCTCTGATAAGCCACAAGTCTAATCCCTTGGTGACAATGAGGGTTCATCCTGCCCTCTGCAGGCCCCGTAATAGACAATTCCAAAGGCTCCGTGACACAGCAAAAATTAGAATATGGAATTAACTGTCTCAATTTTACCATGATACAGGTAGAAGGTGCATACTTAGTACCCAGTACCCAGGCCCAAATATTTGGCTTGGGTGACTGATAGGATGCCACTGACCTCTGATCAGACATCTGTTTTTGCCAAAAACACTTCTCAATGGAACCTGCATTGGAAAGTGACCAAAGGAACACTGGGCTACTATTAGTAAAGGTTCATTTAAAAAAGAAAAGTTTAGCGAGACGACAAGAAAACAGAATGGCAGAACAATCTATAAATGTAAATGGATCTCATATCCACATTTACTAGTTATTACTGTGTAGCCCATGGCTCTCATGAAAGCTGTCAATAGAGAACAGTAAGGCTCCTCATTCCGCTACTGCGAGAATCATTAGGATTGACGTGTCCAGGTCATCCTCATGGAATCATTCCATGTACTCGGGCCATAACTTAATACATTTCAGACATAATTATTTTTTTTACCATGTATACCATCAGAATACTATTAATATGAAACTACAAGACCACCAGAGATATATTAATAGGCCACCAGGTATATTAATATAAAAACACCACACTACTAGTATATTAACCCACTAAACCCCCATAATTAAATTATTAAGCCACTATGCTATTTGTTTAAATACGTTGACCACCGGGATAATATTAAATGACTAAACTACCATATACAGTACGGCTTATTACTTATAAGTCCCCCTTATCCCTTAGTTTACCCGATAGCAGCCTGGGACTTTCTTAGAACTTTTCTAGAGGCCTTACCGATGACAAATGTTACTTTTCTTGAGCATGTTATAGAGCAGGAGAATCTGGGCAGATATACAGTATAGTTTTGTGGGAAAAGATTTAGGACCACCAGTGGGTGGTCTCAACTGTTGGTTGACAGCCTTCCCTCCATTTATACACATACAGAAATAGCTGCCAATCATGCAGCTATATCGCAAGCCCACAGACAACACAATCCTTCATGCAGCTAGCTGCCACCCCCCCATAAAAAAATGTGCCTAATGGGGAATACATAAGGGCTAGACGAGCTTGTTCCTCTCAGACTACCAGAGGAAGCGTAAACAAATTGATTATAGACTAAAAAATAGGGGTTACATATATGGCTTATTGCAAGAAGCATTGCCGACTCCAAACCACAAAATGATTATCTGCACACATCAGCGAAAGTGACAGATGTAGCCCAGGAGGGCATCACACTTAGCACGGTGTATAGCACCAATTATAGGCAAATAGTCAACGACATTAAAAATGATGTTCCTATACTACATGAACATACTGTATCTCACAATATACTTGACCAAGGTGTTTGTTTTTTATCCAAAAGACCTGTTACCATAGGCAACGCCATATCACCCAATATGTATAATGATAATATGCAAGTACCCACATGGCTTATTATAAAGGTAGCAATTGCTGTGGCATGAAAAGATGTGCTCTGTGCCGATATATTAGCAAAAGTACATCTATTTACCCAGTTACCCACACTGAATATGCCATTAAGGGCCTATTCACACCAACGTAGAAAACGTCTGTGTGATAACCGTTAAAACAGTGGCCTTCACACGAACGCATGTTTTTCAATAGGGCCATTTACACGGCCGTTGTTTCAACGGACCATGGGAAGAGTTAGTTGAAAAATAGAACATGTCCTATTTTCTTCCGTTTTCACAGATCCTTCAATAGACTGAAGTCTATGGGGATCCGTGAAAACGGGACCCGCACGGATGCAACTCTGACCTGAAAAACAGCCGTTTTTTACATTTGAGTTTGCACTCAGTCATGTGAATCTGGCCTAAAAAGCATATGAACTGCAATACCACTTACGTGGTGTACATTATATGCTGCAACATCTGCACTGTAAAATATGCGGGGAGTACAACCCGCAAACTGAAAACCCGGCTAGGGGAACATATTTTGGGGGCAGACCCCTCTTCTTATACCCTCAATCGAAGTCTGTCAGGGGCCTCTAAGCATTTCAGAGATTGTCATGGCGGTGACAGTATGTCCCATTAAAAGGGTCTCACACTCAAAAATGGGAAGAGATTGGAGAATGTCCTTTATTCTGTATCCTTCTTACTTTTTATTGAAATTCTCTTCGATATTTATACAACATTGTGTTCATTTTTGTTTACTTCTCCCATGTAACACACACAACTAATGTAAACAATGCATAGGCGTGGTTTCTTCTGGTCAGGTGCTTCCTCCGGAGGAGGAGCCTTGTTCATTCATGTGTATATCTTAGAGGGCTTCACATGTGTTTTTTGGAGCTATAAATAAGGACTAATTTTCTTCAGTCCAAAACGCGTAAGTGATTCTGACCCCCATTTCTATGGAGTGTACACGTCCATGTTTTTAACATGTTGTTCTAAATAAAAGTTTTTTTATTTTTAAAATTCCCTTGGCTGCTGGAACTACATATATTTTTTTTTTACTGGACTGCCAATCACGGAGTAGCACCGCCCATTGGACTCTATAGCCCACAGAGAGCAGGAATTTAAATCAATAAATTACAGGTTATTCTGCATCTTTTTCCCATAAAACAATATATCAATCTGCTCAGCCCCTCCTGCTCTGTAACATGCTTCCCACAGATTGAACAGCATGTTTGACATAACAGGTTCCCTTTAAGGAGATTATAACATTTTCTGTTTGCACATCCCAATGATACTGTATTTATGACCACATGTTTCCGTATGGTGTTCTGCATGTGTTCTGTGTACTTCTGTATGAGTTCCATATTGAGTACTTTATGAGCATATGGACTTTAGGGGGATTCTTCTCTTGGGACCCTCCTCTATTACACAAATCGGAAAGTCACTTTAGCTCCTGCTCTAAAAGACGTAGCATGGTCATGTAGTATATGCTTGCACAATTATTTGTAATTGATAAATCTTTAATGGATAAAAGACTATAAAGTCTCATTCACACATTGTATAAAGAGACATTTGTTTGTCTTAATATTTGTTGTCTCTTGACGTGAATAGAAAAATAAACTAATATTGAAAACTGAATGTGATTGTTAGATGAAGTTTTCAATAGGATCATATCCTAGACATGTATGTATCAATTATATTGATGTAAATGTCTCTATCTATAAGCCTAAACTGCATATCCTTTTTTTCTGTAACACAGAAGGTTTTACCAGAGAAATACAACTAAAAATGTATTGCCCAGATTCTGCAGTATTTAGAAATATCCCACATGTGGTCCTAGCGTGGTAATGGACTGAAGCACCGGCCTTAGAATCAAAGGAGCACCTGGTGGATTTTGGCGCCTTCCTTTTATTAGATTATATTTTAGGCACCATGTCAGGTTTGAAGAGGTCTTTGGTGCTAAAACAAAGGAAACACCCCAAAAAATACCCTATTTTGGAAACTACACCCCTCAATGAATGTATCTAGCTGTGCAGTGAGCATTTTGACCCTACAGGTGTTTCATAGATTTTTAGAATTCGGCTGTGAAAATTAAAAATGTAATTTTTTCCAATAAATCGTAGAATTTTTTTCATTTCTACAGGGACTAATGGAGAAAAACCACCCCAACATTTGTAAAACCATTTCTCCCGAGTACAGCAATACCTCATATGTAGTCATAAACAGCTTTTCAGATACACGGTAGGGCACAGAAGGGAAGGAGTGCCATTTGGCTTTTGGAGCTCAAATTTTGCTGGAATGGTTTCGGGTGCCATGTCGTATTTGCAAAGCCCCTGAGGCCCAAAACAGTGGAAACCCCCCACTGGTGACTCCATTTGGGAAACTACACCTCTCAATTAAATTATCTAGGGGTATAATGATCATTTTGACCCCACAGGTTTTTTCCAGAAATTATTGGAAGTAGCCCATGAATATGAAAATCTACATTTTTTTCCAATAAAATGTAGGTTTAACTCAATTTTTTTAATTTCCACAGGAACTAAGGGAGAAAAGTAGAAAATGTAGTCGTTTTGTTTAAGTATTATTGGTATTTCAGCTTATAATGTGGGGGCATATGTAATCTGCGCGGAGTACATCAGGGCATAATAAGAGGGTATAATAATGCGGTAAATAATAAAACTATCCATAGATGTGTGGTACGCTGTGAAGCAATCCGTTATGAGCAGGCCAGTGTCGCACTGATAAACTGTGTCCTTTCTACCCTTTTGAAACACACTACACCTTTTGGGAGCTGTGTGACTGCTTGTTTTTGTGAGACAAGCTGTAGATTTTATTGGTACCATTTTGGGACACTTACAACTTTTGAATCACTTTTTTTTATTTCATTATTTGGAAGAGGAAATTACCAAAAACAAGCAATTCTGGAATAGTTTTTTATTGTTTTTTTTTTTTGGCATTCACCATGCGCCATAAATTACATGTTAGCTTTATTCTGCGTGTCGATAAGCTTACATTGTTACCAAATTTTATATAGTTTTTTTCATGTATTGCAGCTTTTGAACAATAAAATCACTTTTTAAAAAAAAAAAAAAAATTGTTTTCTATGTCGCCATATTCTGAGACCCAGAACGTTTTAATTTTTGCATGAACAAAGCTGTGTCAGGGATTTTTTTTTTCTTTGCGCAATGGACTATCATTTGTATCGGTACTATTTTGGGGTAAATGTGACTTCTTGATCACTTCTTATTTCATTTTTTGGGAAGAGATGGGACCTAAAAACAGCAGTTCTGGCGTTGCTTTATTATTTTTTTTATGGCGTTCACCGTGCAGGATAAGTTACATAATAGTTTTATAGATTGGGTCTTTACAGACACGGCGATACCAATTATGTATAGTTTTTTTGTTTTTTTCAATAATAAAAGACTTCTTATGAGAAAAAAAAGGCAATTTTGGTTTTTTTAACTTGAAACTTTTCTTTTTTTTCAGTTTTTTGTTTTTTTACAACGTTTTTATTAACTTAATTTTTTTTTTTTTTGTCCCACTAGAGGAATTGAAGGCCTGCATCGCTGAAACCTATTCTAATGCACTGCACTACATGTGTAGTGCAGTGTATTAGCGCTGTCAGGTGGGTCCTCATAGGCTTCCGTACAAGTCAGACAGTCGGTCGGCTAAAAAACCCACAGATGCTGCGATCTCTATTGAGCGCAGCATCTGAGGGGTTAATCGGCCGGATCGGAGACTAGCTCTGGTCCTGGCCATTACAGCAGGCTGTCAGCTGTAACATACAATCACCGTGCCGTAATGGTACTGCATTTTGCCGGAACCCCTTCAGGACATATATATACGGCAGATGACGGGAAGTGGTTAAGTTCTATTTTTATACACGGTATGATGTGCATTTTTTTTTTTTAAACTATTTTGGTAGCATAGTAGCTGTTTGCCCTGTGCAGTGTGTATTTTTCACACATTTGTGGATGACAGACAAATATTGCGTGGCCTTTATTTCAGCTCTTTTGAGAACACAAGCTATTGTTGATGTAGACGTATGTGGTATATATAGTTTTGCAATGTTTTTGTATGTAAACCTCGGCTTGTATCGGAGTTTTAGGCGCCAATGTATGTAATATTGCAATCAAGTTTGCACTGACTTTGTAAGGTGTGTGTGATCCCTGTTTTTTATAGGTGGTTCTTTTTTTTACATTTCCAGATTTTTGGTCTCTTGAGTTCTGGTGATTTTCATGAAGATATGTGTATGTAGACAAAGGCATAAGTGGTGTGTATGAACTCTATACATATTGAACTTTTATTTATTTTTAGAATTGGTGGTGCATCTAGTTTTCTGCTTGGGTTACACTTTTAGTCACAAATATCTTAAATAATTTGAATGCATTTTTTTTAATGTCAATTTGCACGAGGACACAAAATTTCATGACGTTGCCTGTGTGTATAAAGTGCTGAGTAGCACTTGGACAATGTGCCAGGTGTCTACTTTCAGAAAAATTATAGGTATGGGGGTCAGTATGTATTATTTTTTATTTTTTATTTTTTTTGTGTTTTTTTGTTTTATTAGTACATTTTAAAAGTGTGAAAACTGTCCTGGCCACCAGTGGTCCAAAATGTCCAAATGGAGTATTAGCTAAAGCTCTAATCCATATAGCTCCAAATATGTTTTTTTTATATTATTTGTATGTTATTTAAAGCTATAAATTCTCTGCATAAACATAGTTAAATTATAAAATGCTAGCTACCTGCAGCGACCCCTAGGTGGAGCTTAGTAGCTTACTGCATACTGTTATACATTGAGCCTAATAATAAAACAGTATGCAGCAAACCTCTGAGCTCCCTCTAGTGGTGAATGCAAGAAGGCAGAAATTTGAATTCTATATCTATACAAGGGAAATGGAGGCGTCATGAAAACTAAGCTCTGACTGCTGTAAACATATATTAATATAAGAGATTAATCAGGTGGATTGTCACTCTAGTCTATAACTCAGAGTAAAATATTAACAATGACAATAATAGTAATTTAATTTGGAGATCAAATACACACTGTATTATATCAAAGAACAAGAAAAAATCTCTTCTGTTTAATCTAGTCACGCATGGGATAGCATTCAATGTCAGCAACTATAGTAACACTTATAGATAACCCAGCTGGATAAGCTTAGAGCTGAGTAAAAGGGAATTTGATGCTGTGCCTGAAATTTTCGTGATGAGCAGTCACAGTAGGATGTTTTCAGTAATATTTCTGCACTGTAAATTATTAAGCAAAACCACCTGATGTTCCTGTCAGACACTAAATCAGACAAATTACACTGGACAGAGGTTTTCGTTGCCTTTGTTTAAAAGCTTGCATAAAGAAAATGACGAGAACTTAAGTCGAACATGAAATATAGGCATTAAGTTGCAGGGAATTATGATTCGGTAAGAAACTTTGACTGTAGCATTAGAAGATGTATTGGTTCATAGTCCTTTATCTCTATTGTCAGTAAATAGAAAATCTAGCATCTGTCTAACATATTTTTATCAACAATTTTTCCTGTTTTCACTTCTTATTACCAGAAAGATGTCAGCAAACTGCTGTTGATGGATCTGTTATTTTGATTGTGTGTCACTTTACATTAATATTGTTCTCCAGTACTTAAATATTCATGGTTTATCCTTAGGCCTCTTCATTGTCTCCAGGGTTCGGACCACTACCAATCAAACGTTGATGGCCTATCCTTTATGTCCTTTAAAGTGAATCACTACTTTTGTCTCTTGTCTGTAATTATAAAATGTATAATCGGTCTAATATACACTAACTTTATTAACTGTTTTTCCTGTTTTCACTTATTCTTCTGGGCAGTATTGAAAAATCTTTACTTATCACCAGGAAAATGTCAGCAAAGTGCTGTTGATGGATTCGTTTTTCTGATTGTGTGTCACTTTACATTAACCCCTTCCCGCCGCAGCCCTTTTTCAGATTTTCATTTTCGTTTTTTCCTCCCCAGATTCCAAAAGCCATAACTGTTTTATTTTTCCGTCGATATAGTCCTATGAGGGCTTGATACCAAATATATATAGTTTTTTCTATATTTTATTATTTCTACAAGGAAAAACCTAAGTGTAAAAAATACAATTTATTATGTGTCGCCAAATTCCGAGAGCCATAACTTTTTTATTTTTTAGTCGATTAAGTGGTATGAGGGCTCATTTTTTGCGGGATAAGCTGTAGTTTTTAATGACACCATTTAATGATACCATTTTGATACCATTTTGGGGTACATGCAACTTTTTGATCACTTTTTATTTCATTTTTTGTGGGAGATGAGTTGACCAAAAAATAGAGATTCTGGCGTTTACATTTTTTTTTTTACGGCATTCACCGTGCGGGTTAAATAATGATATATTGTAATATTTTTACGGACGCGGCGATACCAATTATGTTTATTTAATTTTTTTACTATGCTCTAATGGGAAAAGGTTTTTTTTTTAACTTTTAATTTTTAATTTTTTTTTCGATTAAAAAAAACAACTTTATTTTACAAATTTGAACTTTTTTTATTAGTCCCCCTAGGGGACTTCAACCAGCGATCGTTAGATCGCTTGCACGATATACTGCAATACTAATGTATTGCAGTATATCGTGATTCTGACAGGCATCTATTAAGCCCTGCCAGAACCCCACGTCATCATACGCTAGACCCTTCAAATGGACCCCAGTAGATGCAGCGGAGATGCTCAAATTTTGGGGCCTTGTGCTGCATATGGGGCTAGTAAAAAATCCACACACCAGGCAATACTGGAGTACAGATGTTTTGTACAACACCCCAATTTACCGCATGGCAATGCCCGGACACGCTTTGAAGCTATTCTTAAATTTTTGCATTATAATGATAATGCACAGTGCCCGCCCCGTGATGACCCTACAAATGACCGCCTATTCAAAATAAGGCCAGTCATTAACAATTACTGCACCAAATTTCAAGAAGTGTATACCTCCCAAAAGAACATTGTAATAGACGAGTCCCTTGCACATTTTAAGGGTAGGCTAAAATTCCGCCAATACCTGCCTAGTAAGAGGGCAAGTTATGGGATAAAAATGTACAAACTGTGCGGGAGTAGCTCAGGGTACACCTACAGGTTTTGGGTTTATGAAGGGAAGGACACCAGGATTGAACCCCCAGAATGCCCCACTGTCCTGGGAGTTAGTGTCGAAAATAGTGTGGGATTTGGTGCACCCACAGCTGGACCAGGGTTATCACCTTTACGTGGATAACTTCTATACCAGCATCACACTATTTAAATGCCTTTCCACCAAAAATACTGCAGCATGCGGCACCGTGCGCAAAAGCCAGAGAGACCTCCCTAAAACACGGCTTGGCCAACGTGTCAGAAGGGGTGAGAGCAGGGTATTATGCAGTGAGAACGTGTTGTTCGTCAAGTATAAGGACAAGAGGGATGTCCTTCTTTTGACCACAATACATGGGAACGGCAGCACCCCTGTCCCTTTACGAGGTACCACCACAGTGACCCACAAGCCAGATTGCATCGTGGGCTATAATAAGTACATGGGAGGGGTTGATCTCTCAGATCAAGTGCTGAAGCCGTATACAGTGCCGTGCACATGGTACAGATGGCATTGTATAACGCTTACATGTTATCCAAATGTGCAGGCCGGACAGGGTCAGTCCTTAATTTTCAAAAGGAGATTATCAAGGTGCTTGTGTTTGAAAACAAGGCAGGGGAGGGCCCAAGCACATCTGCTGAAAGTGAGGGCACCCGTATTGTACCAGGGCAACACTTTGCTGGCATCGTTCCCCAGAATGCAAAGAAGGAAAAATCACAAAAAAGGTGCAGAGTGTGTAGCAAAAGGGGCATAAAGAGGCACACCAATTATCAGTGCGGCACCTGCCCGAAAAACCTGGCCTGTGCATAAAGGATTGCTTCAAGGCTTACCACACATCTATGAATTATTAATTTTATTATTTGTGTATCCTTTTATTATACTCTGATTTGCTTTTTCACAACTTACACATGCCCCCAGATTATATATTGAAATACCAGTAAATACGGCCTAATTCAAATAAATTCAGACAAAAAACTAATTATACCCTTAGATAAGTTCCTTAAGAGGTGTAATCTTTATAAATGGGGTCACTTTTGGGGTGTTTCCACTGTTTTGGTCCCTCAGGGTCTTTGCAAATCGCATCAACGACATGGCGCTGTAAACCAATCCAGCAAAATCTGAATGCCAAATAGCACTCCTTCCCTTCTAAGCTCTGCCCTGTGCAAATAGCAGTTTATGACCATTTATGGGGTATTGCTGTGCTCAGGAGAATTTTCTTTATAAAGGTTGGGCTTTTAGCCCTTGTGAAAATATAAAAAATGTAGGTTTAGCTAAATTTTATTGTAAAAAATTTTGATTTTGATTTTCACGGCCTAATTCCAATAATTTCTGCAAAAAACCTGTTGGGTCAAACTGCTAACTATACCCTTATATAAGTGTAGTTTCCTAAATGGGATCACTTTTGGGCTGTTTCCACTGTTTTGTCTCCTCAGGGGCTTTGCTAATGCGACATGGCCTCCGCAAACTATTCCAGCTAAATTTGAGCTCCAAAAGTCAAATGGCGCTCTTTCCCTTCTGAGCCCTGCCATGTGTCCAAACAGCCGTTTATGACCACAGGTGGTGTATTGTTTTACTTACGAGAAACTGCTCAACAAATGTTTTGGTGCTTTTTCTGCTTTAGTTTTGTGGAAATGAAAAAAAAATAGCTAAACCTACATTTTATTGAGAAAAATGTCAATTTTCATTTTCACGGCCTACTTCAATAATTTCTGAAAAAAACCTTTTGGGGTCACTATACTCCTGGATAAATTCACTAACAGTGTAGTTTCCAAAATGGGGTCACTTTTGGGGGGTTTCCACTGTTTTTGCACCACAAGAGCCCTTCAAACCTGGCATGGTGCCTAAAATATATTCTAATAAAAAGGAGGCCCCAAAATCCTCTAGGTGCTCCTTTGCTTCTGAGGCCTGTGCTTCAGTCCATTACCACTCTAGAGACACATGTGAGATATTTCTAAAAACTGCAGAACCTGGGCAATAAGTATTAGGTAGTGTTTCTCTGGTAAAGCCTTCTGTGTTACAGAAAAAAATTGATTAAATCCGATTTTCTGAAAAAAATAATTAATTTGTAAATTTCACCTCCACTTTGCTGTAATTCCTGTGAAGGATCTAAAGGGTTAATAAACTTTCTAAAAACCTGTTTTCAATACTTTGAGGGTGCAGTTTTTAAAATGGGGAGATTTATCGAGACTTTCTAATATATAAGGCCCTCAAAGTCACTTTAGTACTCAAATGGTACCTAAAAAAGCATAGCCTTTTGAAATTTTCTTGAAAATGTGAGGAATTGCTGCTAAAGTTCTAAGCCTTGTAACGTCCTAGAAAAATAAAAATGTTCAAAAAATGATGCAAACAAAGTAGACATGTGGGAAATGTAAACTAGTAACTATTTTGTGTGGTATTACTATCTGTCTTACAAGCAGATACATTTAAATTTCGAAAAGTACTAATTATTAAAAAATGTCTCTACATTTTGTTGTTTTTTACAAATAAACACTGAATGTCTCGACCAAATTTTACCAGTAACTTAAAGTCCAATGTGTCACAAGAAAACATTCTCAGAATCACTTGGATAGCTGAAAGCATTCCAAAGTTCTTACCACATAAAGTGATACATGTCAATTTAGAAAAAAATGGCCTGGTCCATAAGGCGAAAACAGGCTATGTCCTTAAGGGGTTAAAAGCAGGGGTGGGATCCGGTTCGCCCTGGTTCTGCCGAACCAGTTGTTAAAATAACAGTCGGTTCGCGGAACCGGTCCCCTGCACTCAATTGTATCCACGTCCTTAGGACGCAGATACAATTGAGTTTACTAGCGCTGCCCTGGCGAGGCACATGATGCCTCGTCATTCGGTGCTTTAGTGATGATGCAGTCGGCGCGATGACGCTGACGTCATCGCACGACTGCATCGTTCCGATGAAGGAGGACTGACGTCGCTGGAGGATAGCGCAGGAACGGGACAGGTAAGAAAATTTGTTTTTTCTCCTTCTACTGTCGGCACTATAGGGCCTTACATAGGGAACAAGAACTACAGAAGACTATATAGGGAACTAACTACAGGGGACTGTAGGGAACTAACTACTGGGAACTATATAGGAAACAGTAACTACAGGGGACTATATAGGGGACTAATTACATTGGACTATATAGGGAACAGTAACTACAGGGTGTAGCATCCATTGCCGTGGGCCGTCGGGTCTACACACCTCCTGACGCCCGCAGCCATGGATCTGTGAGCGCTGGTTCCCATCTCCTTCCTAGGAGATGCCAGCGCTCACTTCCGCTACAGTCCGCTGTGTCCCGTAGGGTGCGCGCGCACACTCTTGCCCGCTCTTAAAGGGCCAGCGCACGCACATGAAAGAAATCATCATCATCATCAACACACATGATTTCCTGGACTATAAGAAGCCCCCAGCCCATCTGATCTTTGACTGAGCGTTGTTAGTTTATTCCAAGTCTGTCTTGCAAATGGTCCCTTAGTGTTTCCTGTTCCAGTTGTTACCCGTGCCCTGTTACCTGTTCCTGTGTTTTTGTTCCTGTGCCTACTAGTTGGAGTCATGTCTATTGCCCCGGCTGTTGTTTGCCACGTCCTGTGTCATCCGCCATGTCCTGAGGGATTCGCCACGTCTGGTGCAACCTGCGGCACCTGTTGTCATCCGCCACGTCCGACGTTACCTGCTGCACCCACCTCCATCCGTGCCAGAGCTGCGTCCAATGTCTGGACTATCCTGGTACCCTTGTGCGGGACTTTGTATTGCTGGGGTTCCCTGTTGTTTAGCCAGCTGCCTCCCTGCTATGGCGGTGCGGCCTAATGGGTCCACATACCCACAAACCGTGACAGTACGCTCAGGCCATGTCCCAAGTCTGTCTTGCAAATGGTCCCTTAGTGTTTCCCATTCCAGTTGTTACCTGTTCCTGTATCCCATGCTGTGCTCTTGTTCATGTGCCTACTAGTTGGAGTCATGTCTACTGCACCTGCTGTTGTTTGCCATGTCCTGTGTCATCCGTCATGTCCTGTGTCATCTGCCACGTCCAGAGGGATTCGCCAAGTCTAGCGCAACCTGCGGCACCTGCTGTCATCTGCCACGTCCAGTGGGATTTGCCACGTCTAGCGCATCCTGCTGCACCCACCTTCGTCCGTGCCAGAGCTGCAGCCACTGTCTGGACTATCCAGGCATCCTTGTGCGGGACTTTGTATTGCTGGGGTTCCCTGTTGTTTGGCCAGCTGCCTCCCTGCTATGGTGGTGCGGCCTAGTGGGTCCACATACCCACAAACCGTGGCACAGGGGACTATATAGGGAACAGTAATTACAAGGGACTATATAGAGAACACTAACTACAGGGGACTATATAGGGAGCAGTAACTACAGGGGAAAATATAGGGAACACT
Source organism: Rhinoderma darwinii (assembly GCF_050947455.1). NCBI lineage: Eukaryota > Metazoa > Chordata > Amphibia > Anura > Rhinodermatidae > Rhinoderma > Rhinoderma darwinii. The sequence goes on from NC_134691.1 coordinate 31,427,180, forward strand.
AACTACATGGGACTATATAGGGAACATTAACTACAGGAGACTATATAGGGGCCCTTATCTACAGGGAACGCTTCAGGGGGCCCTTATCTACAGGGAACGCCTCAGGGGGCCCTTATGTACAGTGAATGCCACAGGGAGCCCTATCTACAGGTTAACGCCACACAGGGCCCCTTGTGGCGTTCCCTGTAGATAGAGCCCCCTGTGGCGTTTCCTGTAGATAGAGCCCCCTGTGGCGTTCCCTGTAGATAGAGCCCCCTGTGCTCCTGTGGCAGTTCCTGTAGATAGGGCCCCATGTGGCGTTCCCTGTAGATAGGGCCCCATGTGGCATTCCCTGTAGATAGGGCCCCATGTGGCATTCCCTGTAGATAGGGCCCCATGTGGCATTCATTTTAGATAGGGCCCCATGTGGCATTCCCTGTAGATAGGGCCCCATCTACAGGGAATGCCACATGGGGTCCTATCTACAGGGACCACCACAGTGCCACAGGGGGCTCTATCTACAGGAAATGCCACAGGGGGCTCTATCCACAGGGAACGCCACGGGGGGCTCTATCCACAGGGAATGCCACGGTGGGCTCTATCCACAGGGAATGCCACAGTGGGCTCTATCCACAGGGAACACCACAGTGGGCTCTATCCCCAGGGAACGCTATGTGGGGGCCTATCTATAGGTGGCACTATACAGGGAACACTACAGTGAATGCCACAGATGGAACTATCTACAGGGGGCCCTGTCTGCAGGGAACGCTACAGGGGGCACTATCTACAGGGAACGCTACTACTTACAGAAGGCTCTATGGGGAGAACTATCTACAGAGTACTCTACTGTGAACACTATCTAGAGAGGGCACTGTGTGTGGTACATTACTTTACAGTGTTTAACACAATTTTATTCAGGGGCACAGTGTATGTTACTATTATATTCAGGGGCACAGTGTGTAGCGTTATTATATTTGGGACAATATGTATGATACTATTATATTTGGGGGCATAGTGTGTGGTACCATAAGAATTTGCTCTTCGTTTATAGGTGCAGAAATGTTGAAAAAGTGAGCTTCCGTAGACATCTGAGCAGTAAATTTACCCATTTCCGCAGAAATGGGTCATGGCCAGGAGGCATCATAGAGTTCTGGACCAGATAGAAAAGTAAAGAGAATGACTAGAATCTGAGAAGTCGTAACCAGTGAGTCACTAAATGTAAATATTTATTCTCCCTGTGACTGCTCAGTACTGTAGTCACTGTATGATCTGCAGCGAGATGATGTGTGTATCGTTCTTTTTTGTGAAACAGCAACTCCCAGCATATCTTTACCATCATTCTGGCTATACTGGGAGCTTACTTTTATGCCGTACAAACTTATTTGGCAGGGGTTAAACTAAATTTGCAAATTATCTCTGTACTGAGCTGTATTTGTACTGGTACTGTATATATGCACTGACCTTGGTTCTGGAGTTATATTTATCATAACAACCAAGCTCAATACCTATATACAGCACCAAAGAGAAGCTCAGAACATACATACAACTCCAGAACCAAGCCCAGTACATATATATAGCACCAGAACGAAGCTCAGTACATATATACAGCACCAGAACAAAGCTCCCTACACATATACAGCCCCAGAACAAAGCTCGGTACATATATACAGCACCAGAACCAAGCTCACTACATATATACAGCCCCAGAACAAAGCCCAATACATATATACTGCACCATAGAGATGCTCAAAACATCTATACAACTCCAGAACTAAGCACTGCATATAAATACAGCACCAGAACAAAGCACAGTGTATGTGTGTGTGTGTATATATATATATATATATATATATATATATATACACAGCACCAGTAAAAAGCTATGTACATATAAACAGCACCAGAACCAAGCTTAGTACATATATACAACACCAGAACCGAGCTCAGAACATCTATGCAACTCCAGAACTAAGCTCCGCATATATATATATATATATATATATATATATATATATATATACAGCACCAGAACCAAGCTCAGTACATATATACAACACCAGAACAAAGCTCAGAACATATATACAACTCCAGAACTAAGCTATTTGGAATACCGTAATTGTTTTATTTTATTATTAGAATCATGCTGATGCAGCAGCAACAACAATTCATAGGAGCACACAACAAGCATACCACCCCAACAATCCCAAAAGAAAACAGGGGGGGGGGGAAGAAATTACATATACTGTATACTAAAATAAAAAAAATGACTACAACCTATGTTATCACGAAAACCTGTCTTACGTTCACATCCATATTCAGAATCCAGACGTTCCGTTAACCCGTTAGTGACCGCCAATACGCCTTTTAACGGCGGCCACTAACGGGCTTTATTGTGATGCATACGCCTTTTCACGGCGCTGCATCAGGATAAAGTAAACAGAGCAGGGAGTGTCAAATCTCCCTGCTCTCAGCTGCTAGAGGCAGCTGAGGGCTGGGAGCGTCCCTGCTCTGCCGGGTGAGATCGATATTAGTATCGATCTCACCCGTTTAACCCTTCAGATGCGGTGCACAATAGCGTGCACCGCATCTGAGTGGTTCTGGAGAGAGGGAGGGAGCTCCCTCTCTCTCCCACCGACACCCGGCAATACGATCGCCGAGTGTCTGTGTCTCCAATGGCAGGCGGGGGCCTAATAAAGGCCCCCAGGTCTGCCTGGAGCGAATGCCTGCTAGATCATGCCGGAGGCATGACCTAGCAGATGCCTGGCCGTTTTAAACGGACAGGCAGTAATACACTGCAATACAAAAGTATTGCAGTGTATTACAATAGCGATCGGAGAATCGCATATTAAAGTCCCCTAGTGGGACTAGTAAAAAAGTAAAAAAAAAGTATAATAAAGTTAATTTAAAAAAAAATGTGAAAAAAAAATGAAAAACCCAGCTTTTCCCCTTACACAATGCTTTACTATTAAAAAAACTAAATAAAGTAAAAAAGTTACACATATTTGGTATCGCCACGTCCGTAATGACCCCGACTATAAATGTATTACATTATTTAACCCGCACGGTGAACGCCGTAAAAAAAATGAATAAAAAACTATGGAAAAATTGCTGTTTTCTGTGAATCCTGACTTTAAAATTTTTTTATAAAAAGTGATCAAAAAGTCGCATCTACTCAAAAATGGTACCAATAAAAACTACAAGTCTTCCCGCAAAAAAAAAGCCCTCATACAGCTGCATCGGCGAAAAAATAAAAATGTTACGGCTCTTCAAATATGGAGACACAAAAACAAATAATTTTGAAAAAAAAGCGTTTTTACTGTGTAAAAGTAGTAAAACATACAAAAACTATACAAATTTGGTATCGTTGCAATCATAACAACCCGCTGAATAAATTTATTGTGTTATTTATATCACACGGTAAACGCCGTTGATTTAAGACGCGAAAAAGGGTGGCAAAATTTCAGTTTTTTTTCTATTCCCACCCAAAAAAAAGTTAATAAAAGTTAATCAATAAATAATATGTCCCCCATAATGGTGCTATTAAAAAGTACAACTAGTCCCGCAAAAAACAAGACCTTATACAGCTATGTCGACGCAAAAATAAAAAGGTTATAGCTCTTGGAATGCGACGATGGAAAAACGTAAAAAATGGCTTGGTCATTAAGGTCTAAAATAGGCTGGTCATTAACTCGGTTTCAGACTTAAATCTAAAAAATGACCTTCATTATAGTATTATCCTATTAACCGGTCTCTTCTACTCCTTTAGAGCTGGTGGGTGATCGAAGCACCGGCATCATATTAACAAATGACCTAGGAACAGCAATTTAAGATGACTTAGCGAAAATCCTGTGCCTGTGTAGATCAGAAGTAATTTGATCAAAGTCCTTACTCGTCCATAACAATATCTACATCCAATATCTGCACAGTTTTGCCCATTTTCACAGCAGGTGAATAAGACTTAAACGTTAGGGGATAAACCTAGTAAGCAAGCAAAAGAATTGAAAGAATATGCTATACAAAAAACGGCTGCAAAATACAGAGCTGTTTTCAAGGGAAAACAGCCTCTAATTTTCAGCCATTTTTTTATGCATCAGGCGTTTTTTACGGCCGTTTTTGGAGCGGTTTTTCTATTGAGACAATGAAAAACGACTCCAAAAACGTCTCAACAACTGACAAGCACTTATTTTTTACGGGGGATTTTTTGAAGTGCTGTTTTTACAAACAGCCGCGTAAAAAAACGCCCCGTGGGAACAAAATGCTGTTTTTCCCATTGAAATCAATGATCAGATGTTTGGAGGCGTGCAGCCTCCATACTTCCAGACGTTTTTCTGAGTGTTTAAGGCCCGAAAAACGGCTGAAAATAAGCCGTGTGAACATATCCTAACACTTCTTTAAAATCTCTGGGGTGTAATGTGTTACAGGATTAATCAAAAACTCTGATATCATGTTCATGGTTTATTGAAACGAGCATAGGGCCCTGTAGAAATGTTTCCAATTTATCACCACTTTCCCACTAATTCTTTAACTCAACTATTCTTATTTTTGTGAACGTGTTTCCTAGAAAAACGTATTCAGCATTATTTTATTTGAAGCCGATTTCAAACCTTTTCTTTGTGTCTGCTTATTTAATAAATCGTGTATTGAAATAAAATTGTGCTACACATTTACAGTAGATTTATTTTCAATTTCTTTAGAAAAGTAAAAGAAATGTGTCCATAGTGCAAATAACCATATCCTGGAAGAGAAAATTCCCTTTGCAGAAAAGGACTTTAATTTGCCATTTGCAAAAAGGTGTTAAATTTGACTGATCTTAAAGAGTAACTGCACATTCATCAAACCTTTGATATGTCATAGAGACATATCAAAAGTTTGCATTGGTGGGGGTCCGTGTGCCGAGACCCTAACAGTCACTGAAACGAAGCGCTCCAATATGATCAGCGCTCCCTGTCAGGCTGAAGAGGGCTCTCATAGAACGTACATGAGAGCAATCATCAGGCTGACAAGGAGCGCTGATCACAGCCAAAGGTGCAGGGTGGTCAGTTGAGCGCTTCTGCACTTTCATTTCAGCGACGGTTGGGGTCTCAGCACCCGGACCCCCACCAAACCAAGCTTTTGATATGTCTCTATGATATATCAAAAGTTTGATAAAAGTGCAGTCACTATTTCAATTTTTATTAGAACCTACAATCAATGAAGGAAAGAAAAACCAAAAAGGGGAGATTTCCAAAAAGTTGTATATTCATTTCCACTTTTCCAATATGCCATATATAGTGTTGGAGTTTGGGGAAAAAACTTATTTTTGGATGTTTGATAATCCAAAAACCCAACTTCCGATATACCCAAAATAGTGTTGGCCCTGCATTTCCCCACTTCAATCAAAATATCTCTATTCCTTGGTATGGTATCTCCTCTAAACACACCAAATGATGGAGTTGACTCACAAAACATTATAAACAAAAGTTTGGGCGGTATATTGGTCCATCACTAATGTGTAATGTCAGCACGCTTTGTTTCATCCAAGGCCATTTTCCATTCCAAATCTAATTGTTAACCAAGGATTCAAAATCTCTAAATATATAATGTGGAATCCATATTGTTGTGTTTACCAAGAAGTGTAAAAACTGGGCAGAATTACTTTCTTCACCAGCATAATTTTAGATGCCCTGGATAATTGGAGCTTATTCAATGCCATCCGTTAGGTTACTTGATATACTAAACCTGAGGTCAGTGAATGAGCTAGCAAGTTTTTCAATCCAAACAGTCGAGGGACCTGCCTGTCTACTTTAGGATTAAGCAACATCAAATTGGACTTCCTCTAGTCAACTTTCAAACGAGAAAAGGTCCCATAAGGTTTCCAGGCGACATGGTCTACTGAGCGTTCATCGCCCAGAAATAGGAGCATGTCATCTGTATACAGTGATATCCTCCTCGTCACCAAATTAAAAGCCTATTATGTTATTATCCCATCCTTTTTTAATCACTAGAGACTCTAGCATTATGGCAAATAAAAGGGGACAGATGGCACCCCTGTCTAATGTCACGCGACAAATCAAACAGTACGGAGGCTATACTCCCCGAAGAGCTTTAACCAACCAATAAACCTCGCAAAATCCAAATTGGGCCAGGAAATACCAGAGAAAGCACCCACTGCCCATTGTCAAAGGTCTTTCCCGCATCGAGCTTCATGGTTCACTCTTAGCTTAGCAGAAAAAAGCGGAGAAAATTTTATATTCGCAGATTTCAGACTCCTTTTAACTTCTAAAAAGGATTGGCATTTTTTACTTGTCGTTAGAGAAATTCCTGCACCAATATATTGCCCGTTTTTCAATACGCGTGCTTCTCTAAGTATTGTACCCCTATCAAGAGAAGATATAAATAAAATCAAAATTGGGCATGGTGCACTGCCTGGTAGTCTTGGCCTTAACGGGACATTATGGGCTCTCTCCACTAGAGACGGTTTCTCACATTTACTCTGACCGAAAGGATAAGTTTAGCCAGACCAAGAGGAATTTAACACATTGTTGGTCCTCGGACCCCTTTGACCTCCTTGATCTATTTGAATATTTGACCTCCTTGATCTATCCTCTAGATCTGTAAGTTTAAGTTTCAGTTGTTTATTAGAATGTTTAAGACCTAGTTCATCCTTAATCAAAATAGCAGCTGTGTCATTCAATTCAGAAAATCTTTCCTCTGGAACATTCACATTTTTTTTTAAATCATCGCGTATTTGCGATACATCTGCTCCAGTACTCCCCACCTGAGATGTTAAAGCAACACTCCGGCTAAGGCTAAAAATGTAAAGTTTGCAGAGGAATGCAGAGTTTATTTACCTAGTACCCTCCATTTAGCTTGTTGTGCTGTTGATCCCTCGGGCCCCTGTCTTCGTTCAACCAAGATTGCCGCACTGTGCTCCAGTAGACCGAGACTATGTTCTCTGCTATCCGATTGGCTAGCGGTGCTCAGGTCATAGCTAGCATTGCTCACATGAACAGCGCTAGCCACTCAGATAGCAGGGAAGTGTGTCTCGGAAAACCAAAGCATTGGGTAGTCTGAGGAGCAATGTGGACATCTTGGACGACAGAAGATGGGGCGTGGAAATTTTCCGAGCAAACGTCAAATTTTTAGCTAAAACCGGAGGGTAACTTTAATGTAACAATATCTCCCTTAATTTTTTGTACTGCTTTGAAAATGTCTGCCAACGTACAGATCGAGGACCCAGAACTCATTGGATGAGCCTGAACCTGGGGATTTAATGTATTATCAACCTGTTCCTCCAGGTCCTCCAAATCCGTCATATCAATAGCTATATTCTTTCCAGTGTAGATGATGGCCAATCTATTGTGGATAGAGATGAGCAAATTTCCCAAAAATTAATTTATAAAGAATTGAAAGTTTCTATTTTTTTTCCCTGAAAACTTGTGTCAGACACAGTGCGAGAAGACATCAGAGGGTCAAAGTAAAATTCATCCCCTTTCAAGCTCTTTAACGCCAAGTCAGCATGTCAAATTGACAGCAACATTTATTGGTTGAGTGCATTTTTGGAAGGCTGCCAGCAAGGCATTATGGAAAAAGCCCTCCTGAGGTCATTTGTTTCTTTATCTAATCTGTAAAATGACGACTGGCACTTGCCAACAAACCCCAAAAGATTTTGAATTTGCCGATCCAAAACTTTTGGAAAATTGAGACAGTAGAATCTGTTTGCTTTTCTCTAACCATGGTTCTGGGATGGTAGATTTCAAATACCTCTGCATATTGGAAGCTGTTCCCTGGTTTTACACCCTCCAGTCGTGTGCTACCCCCAGATTTAAAGTATTTAGTAACACGCATGTTTGCATCCCCCATTTTCCTTGTCTGCAAATGACTATTAATTATTTAGCCACCGTTTTAAAGGTTTTGACATATATCAGAAACCAAATGAAATGTCTCAGTAAACAAAAACTTTTCTCATCTGATCTCAAAAAGGCTTCAGAGATCAATATTCAGGGTAGTCCAATAAAGAATCCAATGGGTGGTAATAGATGCCGCAGAAAAAAATGGAAGATGTGACGCTTGTCCTCTATCCTGCAACTCTCAAACATCAGGAGCAGATCTTAGCCACAAAGCAATGAGGGGGATTGGGTAGTAAGGCCTGAGGATCGTCTTACAACTGCAGCACAGAAGATAGGAAGTACAGGGACAGCAGGAATCAAGCATCCAGCAAAACGCCCAGGCAACAGAGAATGCTCTCAGCAACCTCCAGCTGGACTCCCAGAAAGATCCCTCATCAGCTAAAAGCAGCAGCAGCATCACTGGATAAGCACACTCCAGACCACGTGATTCAGTGATATCAGAAACGGAAGCAGAGATCCCGGTAGCATAAAGGGTCCGACCTGAGGCAAAAAGAGTCTTACAAAGCTGTTCACCTCTCAGCCATCTTTTTTTTTTTTTTTTTAACAAAATAACCCTCATTTTGTTCATTTTTTTTATGGGTACTGCAGTACACCTATTCCATTTATTTATTTGGTTGCCCGCCTTTGAACCCACTCAAGTTCCACCATGTCTTTCTTGCTTACAGATGTCCACAACTGTACACAATATTCCATATATGATTTGACTAGTTATTTGTGAAGTGGTAGAATTACAGTATGTTCTCGTCATGTGCATCTATGTTCTTATTTGACTTGGCAGCAGCTGCCTGACACTGGTTGCTACAGTTAAGTTTACTGTTGACCAATATCCTCAGTCCTTATCCCATGTCAATTTTACTCCGTGTTTTCTCATTTAGTATGTAATGATGACCTGTATTTCACTTCATAACTGCATAACCCTATTGTGTTACACTTCATCTGCCACTTCTCTGCTTCCAAGATATCCAAATCCATATGTAACAGAACACACTCTTTGTTGTTAATTACTTTACAGTGTTTAGTATCTGCAAAAACATATATTTTACAGTGCTATCCCTCTACCTGGTCATTAACCCCTTAAGGACGCAGCCTAGTTTGGGCCTTTAAATCTGACATATTTCACTTTATGTGGTAATAACGTTGGAATGCTTAAATCTATCCAAGCGATTCTGAGATTGTTTTCTCGTGACACATTGGGCGTCATGTTCGTGGTAAAATTTGGTCAATATTTGGTCAATAGTCAGTGTTTATTGGTGAAAAATTGCAAAATGTAGAGAAAATTTTGAAAAAAAAGCATTTTTCAGAATTTAAATGTATCTGCTTGTAAAACAGACGGTTATACCACCCAAAATAGTTACTAGTTCACATTTCCCATATGTCTACTTTAGATTGGCATCGTTTTTTGAACATTTATTTTATTTTTCTTGGACGTTACAAGGCTTAGAACATAAACAGCAATTTCTCATATTTTGAAGAAAATTTCAAAAGCCTTTTTTTTAAGGTACATGTTCAGTTCTGAAGTGGCTTTGAGGGGCCTATGTATTAGACACCCCCATAAAACACCCCACTTTAAAAACTATACCCCTCAAAGTATTCAAAACAGCATTTAGAAAGTTTTTTAACCCTTCAGGAATTTCACAAGTATTAAAGCAAAGTGGAGGTGAAATTTGCAAATTAAATTTTTCTTGCTGAATTTCAATTTTATTAAATTTTTTTTCTGGAACACAGAAGGTTTTACCAGAGAAATACTACTAAATCTGTATTGTCCAGATTCTGCCGATTTTAGAAATGTCCCACATGTGGCTCTAGTGCGCTCGTGGACTAAAACACAAGCCCCAGAAGCAAAGAAGCACCTAGTGCATTTTGAGGCCTGCCAGGTTTGAAGAGGTGTTGAGGTGCCAAAACAGTAGGAATCCCCAAATAGTGACCCCATTTTGGAAACTACACCCCTCAAGGAATTCATTTATATTTGTTGTTACCATTTTGACCGCACAGTTTTTTCACAGCACCTATTTGAATTGGGCTGTGAAATGAAAAAAATGACATTTTTTTCCAATAACATTTCATTTTTTATCAAAATTTCTAATTTTCACAGGGAACAAAATACCCCATTTTGTTGCCCAATTTCTCCTGAGTGCAGCAATACCCCATTTGTGGCAATAAACTGCCATTTGGGCCCATGGGAGGCCTCAGAAGTGAAGGAGCGCTGTGTGTTCTTTGGAGTGCAGATTTTGCTGGTTTGGTTTTCGGGTGCCATGTCGCATTTGCAGAGCCCCAGAGGTATCAAAGCAATGGAAACCCACCAGAAGTGACCCCATTTTGGAAACTACACCCCTCAAAGAATTTATTTATGGGTAATGTGACCATTTAGACACCATAGTTTCTTCACAGAACTTATTTGAATTGGGCTGGGAATTAAAACAAAATAATTTTTTTCCAATAATATGTAGTTTCACAAGAAATAAAATACCCCATTCTGTTGCGCAATTTGTTCTGAGTGCAGCAATACCCCATTTGTGGTGATAAACTGCCGTTTGGGCCCATGGGGGGCTCAGAAGGAAAGGACCATCATTTGGCCTACTGGGGATTTTCTGGTGCAAAGTCATGTATGCAGAAGCCCCTGAGGTACCAGTACAGTTGAAACCCGCAAGAAGTGACCCCGTTTTAAAAACTACACCCTTAAGGCATTCATCTAGAGGTGTAGCGAGCATTTTGACCGGAGACATACACCCCATAAACTGTAATGTGGGTTCTCCTGGGTACGGCAATACCCTCAATGTGGCTGTTATCAGCTGCCTGGGCACACAGCAGGACCCAGAGGGGAAAGATAAGGGGGGATAAGCTGTGTGGAGTACATCAGGGTAAGTAAAATTGGGGTAAATTATAAACCAAGGGATGTATGATAAATTTTAAAACACTCTTTCATACAGAGCTCTGGTTTTTCGGGACACGTGTCACATTGATATATTGTGTCCTCCCTTATGCCCCTCTTATAGCAGACTTTGCACCGCTTTTGACTTTTTCCCTTCTTGCCAGTTTGGGGAACTTCTCCTGAAAAGTGTTGCCCTGGTACGATGCGTGTGGCCTCGCTTCCAGAAGTACTGGGTGCCCCCCTCCTTCCTGGTCCCTAAAGATTAGGTTCTTGATAACCACCTCTTGAAATATCCAGGAAAGTTCCCGTCTGGCCTGCACATCGACGTAGCACGTACACATTGTACAATGCCATCTGTATGATGTGCACAGCCGGCTTCTTATACCACACTGCATGGTGCTGCAGGGCTTCAGGACTTGATCTGACAAGTCCACCCCTCCCATGTACCTATTGTAGTCCAGGATGCAGTCCGGTTTGTGGGTCTCTGTACTGGTACCTCATACAGGTACATGGGTACTGGTGTGACATCTCTCTTGTCTTGTACTTGACACACAATATGTTGCTGCTAGATTGTGCCCTGCTCTCACCCCTTCTGAGTGTTTGCCCTGAAGAGTCTTAGGAAGGCCTCTCAGATTTCTTCTAGCAGTGCCGCATGCCGCAGGACTGGAAGTGAGGCAGGTCAAGAGTGGGACGCTGGTATAAAAATTATCCAGGTAGAGGTGGTAACCCTGGTCCGGCAGTGGGTGCACCAAATCCCACACAATTTTTGCATTAACTCCCAGTAAGGGGGGGGGGGCATTCTGGGGGTTGAATACTGGTGTCCTTCCCTTTATATATCCTAAATTTGTAGGTATACCCTGATGCACTCTCGCACAGCTTATACATCTTCACGTCATACCTTGCCTTCTTACCCGGCAGGTACTCGCGGAATTGAACCTTCCTGTAAAGGATCTGCCAGACACAACTTCTGTGTCGACGCCCATAGGTAATCAGTCTGCACCTGCTTCTATGTCTGTGAGACTGACTCCATCTTCCACCACCCAGGATGGCGGGCTTAGGAGTGGGAGAGCCTATCACAGCCTGGCCAGACGGAGCTAGCTCCCGCCCTCTGTCTATTTATACCTGCCTTTTCTGTTCCTCCTTTGCTTATGATTCTTCTCTGTTGGTTTCCTGGCCCTGCTGCAGCTTCTTGAACTACTGATCCTCTGCTTGTGATTGACCTTGGCTTTTCTGACCACTCTTCTGCTCTGCGTTTTTGTACCTCGCTCATCTCCTGGTTTGACTCGGCTCGTTCACCTCGCTTGTTGCTCACGGTGTTCCCGTGGGCAACTTCCCCATTTCCCTGGCTTCTTTGTAGCCTTGTCTGTTTGTCTGTCGTGCACCTATTGAGTGTAGGGACCGTCGCCCAGTTGTACCCCGTCGCCTAGGGCGGGTCGTTGCAAGTAGGCAGGGACTGAGTGGCGGGTAGATTATGGCTCATTTGTCTGTTTCCCTACCCCGACATTACACCTCCATTTAAAATCTACCAAGGACTCATCAATATAAATACACTTCTCGGGGGTGAATGCTTGGGAAAACCGGGCACTGAATTGGTCTAATAGGGGTCTCCGTTTATACAAACGGTCAAAACTGGGGTCATCTCGGGGTGGGCACGGCTCATTATCAGTATAATGTAAGAAGCGAAGTATTGCCTAATTTATTTATTTTTTTAGGTTCCAGTTCAGTTCTGAAGTTGCTTTGAGGGGCCCATATATTAGAAACCCCTATGAAACACCCCATTTTAGAAACTAGACCCCTCAAAGTATTCACAACAGCATGTAGAAAGTTTATGAACCCTTTAGGTGTTTCACAGGAATTTAGAGCAAAGTAGAGGTGAAATGTAAATTTTTTTTTTTTATGTCAGAAAATCCTCTTTATACCATTTTTTCTATAACAAAAAAGGATTTATGAGAGAAACGCAACTTAATACTTATTGCCCAGATTCTGCAGTTTTGAGAAATATCCCACATGTGGCCCTAGTGCGGTAATGGACTGAAGCACCGGCCTCCGAAGCAAAGGAGGACCTAGTGGATTTTGAGGCCTCCTTTTTATTAGGCACCATGTCCGGTTTGAAGAGGTCTTGTTGTGCCAAAACAGTGGAGAACACCCAAAAGTGACCCCATTTTGGAAACTACACCCCTTGAGGAATTCATTGCAGTTTTCATGGGGTGCATGTGACTTTTTGATCAGTTTTTATTCCATTTTTAGGTGGCGTGGTGACTAAAAAACAGCAATTCTACTATTGTTTTTTTATTCTATTTTTTTTACAGCTTGCACCGTGCGCCATAAATTACATATTCACTTTATTCTGCGGGGCGATACGATTACGGCGATACCAGATGTTTATAGTTATTTTATGTCTTATGGCGTTTGCACAATAAAATAAGTTTTGTAAAAAATCATTCACTTTTTGTGTTACCATATTCTAAGAGCCATAACTGTTTTATTTTTCCATCAAGAAAGCCGTGTGAGGACTTATTTTTTGCGTAACGAACTGTAGTTTCGATCAGGACCATTTTTCGGTACATGCGACTTTTTGATCTCTTTTTATTCCATTTTTTGGAAGGTGAAGTGACCAAACAATTGTGATTCTGGTACGGTTTATTATTATTTTCTTTTACGGCGTTCACCGCGCGGGATAAATAATGAAATAATTTTGTAGTTCAGGCCGTTACGGACGCGGCGATACCAATTATGTATAGTTTATTTGTTTGTTTATATATTTTTATTAATAATAAAGGACTGATAATGGAAAAGGGGGATTATGACTTTTATTACTTTTAAATCTTTTATTTTCTTATTTTTACACATCTTTTTTTAACTTTTTTTTTACTTTATTACTTTGTCCCACTAGGGGACATGAGGGCAGGAGGCCCTGATCGCTATTCTAATACACTGCACTACATGCGTAGTGCAGTGTATTAGAACTGTCAGCTACTTACTGACAGCAAGCATAGTGGGTCCTGACTTCGTCAGGTCCCACTAGGCTTCCGTCTATGGCAGAGCCGGACGCTATTGTTTGGTGTCCGGTTGCCATAGTCACCAAAGCCGGCCGCTATCGGGTAGCAGGCTGGCGATTGTAGCTTAACCCCTAAAAAGCCGTGATCACTATTAAACACGGCTTTTCAGGGGTTAATCAGCGGGGACACAGCGATCGGTCCCCGCTGTAGGAGCTGCGGCAGCTGCTGTACGAGACAGCAGCTGTCACAGCTCCTGTATGTGTCGGGAGGACGGCCGAAATGGCCGTTACTCCCGCGACGTACTATTCCGTCGCTGAGCGCGAACATATTGGTTAGCACGACGGAATAGTACGTCGCTGAGCGCGAAGGGGTTAATAAACATGGTCTATAAAAAAAATAAAACCTAATATGGACTCCAACTTGCATACATTTCCCCCAGAGCAAGCATTCTCATATATGTAGCAACCCTTTATGTGGCACAATCTAAAATACATTACACCTGGAACACTTTTTTCAATAAACCTCATTTACAACATACAGTACTTACCTACAGATACCACACTCTTCAGCAGACCCCCTAGTCAATCCTATCCCCCTCCAGGAAACCCTAGCAGCCTTCAGCACACCACCAGATGATCCTAGCACCCTTTAACATACCTTATCGCCCTTCAGCAGACTCCCATCACCACCAGAAGACCCCCAACACTCCTTTAGCAGACCTCCGCACACAGACATCCTCAATGCATAGATCAGACTCTCCCCTGTCACTCACCACCTGAGCCACTCACAAGTAAGACCTCTTCTGACTGCTCACACTACAGTATAATATAGACTTAACAGGGTGAGTCTGTAGTGCGGGCAATAAGAAAAGATATATCATTCGAAAAAAGGAAGCACCACTGCCTTCAGAAGAGGCTGTACAGCTCCATCCCTCAAAAGCCTGTTCTTGCTCGAGTCTGGGAACTCCGCTTTTTTCCGGGAGTCTCCTCTACATTCCCAGAGAGCAGGTGATCATGATTATCAATAAATCTGACAAAACCCTTATATGAATATACAACCTAAACACAAATATCCAATACAGGTGATACTACAATAAATGTCATTTAAGCCTATACAGCAAATATATAAGATTTGAATAAGACATTGCCTTGTGGTCTGTAGATAAACACTTCACTTAACATGATGTTAAATATTTCTCTTCTTTATCCCTTAGGGTTGTTTCTTTTTTATATATTTTGTTACACTTGTGAAATTTGTAAGACAGATGTTGACTTGCTATCATTTAATGCTGCAAAATGCCTGGCAGGGATCACTGAATCTGTGCTTATTCATGTCAAGATTTGCAATGTCACAGTTTCAAAGGATGGTAAGTCATATCTCAGGCTAGCTTTTTTGTGTCCTGCTGTGTCTTACATGTACAGCCCTGAAAACCCACGGGGATATACCATCCTCTCTGAGACTGTGGCATTAGAGATGACAGAAAATATCCACAAACTCAAAGTTGTGTAGTTGCTGATTGAAATTTACATATGTTTATTTTGTCCCACTTGCTTTACTGACATTCCCTTCACAGTAAATCTATTAAATGCCCTTCATGGCGGATTGGATTGTTCTTATGGTGAGCGGTATAACACTGGTCGTAATAAAAAAAAATCCCCCAAAAAATCATTTGAATACAAATAATTTTCACTATAGTCCTAGTATTGTTTATATTTGTGCTCCGCTGATAACATCTGATTGCTGGAGGCTTCGGAAGCCGGTCCTGCTATCAGCTCGTTGCTGTGACAGGGATCACTCCCTTGTGGAGATCACTTGTGATTAGAGATTAGCAAATTTCCAAAATGCAAAACTCGGTTATGGACTGTATCCAAGTAAAATCCAAGCTCCTTAACGCCAAGCCAGTATATAATGTAAGCACGCGTGCGCAAAAGGCACTTAACAGCTCCGTGTGTCATGAGATAGGATGTGCGGCTGCGTGATTTTCGCGCAGCCGCCATCATTATGAAACTCCGTTTGGATGTTTGTAAACAGAAAAGCACGTGGTGCTTTCCTGTTTCCAAACATACTTTTGACTGCTGTTGCGCGAATCACGCGCATCCCACGGAAGTGCTTCCTTGTGGTGAGCTTGATTTTCACGCACCCATTGACTTCAATGGGTGCATGATGCGCGAACAACGCAGAAATATAGGACATGTCGTGAGTTTTATGCAACGGACTCACGTTGCGCAAAAATCACGGACTGTCTGCACGGTCCCATAGACTAACATAGGTCCGTACGACACGCGTGAAAATCATGCGCGTTGCACAGACGTATTACACGTTCGTGTAAATATGCCCTAAAAGTGATAGCAACTTATATGAGTAGAGGTAGGGAGGGACAAATGCAGTGCATTTTGGGAAGGCTGCCTGCAAGGAATTTTTGGGAAGCCCTTCCGAGGTCATCTTATCCTTTTTCTAATCTGTAAAGTGGCGGCCAGCCCTCGCCGTCACCTGCCATTTTGTCAGAATTTGTGTGCTACAAACTCTAAAAGTTTCGGAATTGAATAGATGATTAATTTCACTCCACACCTCCATTCTGACTAACGCTAGTCCTAGGATGTTCAATTATAGTAACTGACCATCCTCCCCCCTCCGGAATGGTAGATGTGAGTGGCATCAATATTTTGCATCTGTGTGATCTGCCTCTATATAACATTGTGGCTTGTCTGCATCCTGTTGGGAACAGATACAGTATATTGTCCTGCCCTTGTATCAGTAAGCATGGCCTTTTTCTCTGATATTATGTAGGAGGAAACTTACCTTTTCTCTGCAAAGTAAGTTCCCATAAGTACATTGTAAAATAATTCTGATCTCAGTCTGATGTCACTGATGACATACATTGCAGCGGATATACAGTAGGTAGGATTTGGAGCTTTTATATATAATGCATGATTTTCCCAGTACATGATTTCAATCTAGCCCTGTATTTCTCTTCATTATATGATTAAATAATCCTGTTCAGTCTTGTACTTTTACATCTGTAGATCTGTCTGGGGGGATGTGAACGTATGTTATTGTCATAAGATGTCTGTGTGCTAATGAACAATTTTCATGTTCTGGTCTTTTTATGTCATCACTGTTTATGTAGGTATCCTGTCTCTTCTGATTTCAATGCCACTTCCTTATTAAGTCACTGACATGACAAAGAACCAGTGTTCCTGCATCGTTACTAGGCTGCATAACGTACAGCTCGTTTACTATGTAAAAAGAGATACTTTATTCTACACCATTTTTTTTTTTTTTTTAAATGTTGACATTTAATTAATGTATTCTGGCAACCATTTATGTAAAATGTAGCTGTGCCCCGTGTGATCACATAGGGTGGCATGGACATGGCAGTCAGAGTCTCCAATGCAGATATAAACATATGCTTAGTTAGATATTCTCCCCCAGAAACATTGCTTCGAGGGAGAATACCTTCATAATACGGTGCCGTAAAGTCATTATGCAGAGACATGCAAAGTGTCTACAGCTTTGTAGTATGGAGCCATAGGGACTTTGTATTTAGCCATATATAGTCTCTGTGCTCACTACTCTACCCATGCTTAAGACATAATGGTATTAATGAGCCTATAAGACCCACAACAGTTTTACAGAAAGACCTCAAGATCACATAATGGATCCATCAACAGCAGTTTATTGATGGTTTCTGGTAGCAAATTTTTACATGATCTTGATTATTAATCTTTTACAGTTGTCTCTCTACAGCTCTTATGCAAATATATGTGTCTGACTAGTTGCACACCCTACATGTAGTTTGATCCTGCAGTCATGTGTTGTTATCTTCCATCTGCCCTTATTTCTTCTGTCTTTAGGTTACCAAGAAGAGGGGATAGATGGAATTCAATAACGCGTGATTGAAGTCTTAAACTACATAGCTGTCACATTTGGCGATCCAGCACACCATCTACCCGGCGAGGGCATGCCAGTAATCTCTCCCAATCCATCGGGGTACCCCATCTGACCGGCAGGGCGCTCATCAGCTCGTCTGGAGATGTTGCTTCCAGTTGCTAAAGTGACACCACAGCTCCATGCTCTGCACTGTCTGGCTTAGCCACAGCATCAAGGCCTGGCCACTGGGGATGATGTCAGTGACTGAAGACCTTAAAGGGGGAATTGTTCCTGGAGTTTCTGCCTGGTGGTAAGTGTCTTGGCATATTACTATTTTCCTGTGAAACATATTATTTGACCCGGCCTGTCTTGAATCATTTTGATCAGGTAATCTTTATACGGACCCCTGACCTTGCCTTCTGATACCAGTTTCTGCTCAGCTGTTGCCAACCAAGACCTATTTGCCCACAATATTAATTACCCAACCATCTGTAGCACGACAGTGTATTGCTGACCATCCTGAGGACTGTGACCTGGGAATTCTAAGTGCAAAGTCCATACCTCCTTGCAGGGGTTAAGAGTGACTCCACACCAGTTCCTTAGTGTCAGTTAGTCCTTCTATGCTGTGCATCACCGCTCCTGAGCCGACAACCAAGTTCCGACTATGCTAGCCGGGGACAGGCATCCAGGTAGGTTGTTGGTCTTATAGTTAAATTCTGGGTTTGTAGCCTGTAACCATGGAGAGGCAAATGTCTGCATGGGAGCTGTATACACAAAACGGTAGTTAATTTTTAATGAAGAAAATAGTTGCAAAAGTGTACATCTTTTTATAAAAGCTGGAGGTTCACTCTAACCAAATGCCAAGTCCATGCAACCCTGTCATCACCAGGGGCACAGCTACGTTTTACATCTAGTTATCTGAACACATTGCTGCATTTTTTCTCCCTCGATCAGTGATATTGGTTAATATGTGAAGTAAAATCTATCCCTAGGATTTCAGAAAGCTTAAATTCTCAAGTGGAAACACATTTTCTATCCTTTAACTATGGAGCCTTTTGGTTCAGCTGGTTTGATTTAAGAGAGCTCAGGATCTACACTATGTTATGTCTTCTGCTGGGTGTTTCTCAGAGGCGTTAATAGTAAATTGATTCTCCACACATGGAATACAGTGTATCCAGTTTCGCGAACAAATCTATTAATAAAGAAATGTTATTAAACTATTCACTAGCTTAAAACAGACAACATAAAATTCTTAAAACAGACCTAGAAATGTGAAGTCCCCGCTGCAGCTTATAGACAAGCAGAAAATCCCTACATTTCGAATATAGGATTGGTTTATCTCAGAGTCACCGCTTTATACAACTGTGGCCTCTATTAAAACTCACATTCAGAATATATGAATGCAGGATTTATGACCAATTAACTATTTGCTCCCAAGCCATATATAATAGGTTTCAGCTTTTCCCCCATGATGTTGAAGCTTCAATTTTCAGAAGCATAAAGCACGTTGAGCTCCAGCATCTGCACTGGAAGTAGACGGAGTTAGGAGCATATGTGTTTTATCATGTACTCCCACAAGTCAGCCCAGTCTTGTTCCTTAACACCTGGAATTCATATCTCAAAATTACATGTATCAAAAACACAATTGCTTCTCGATGTAAAAAGACATTAAGTTCACAGTAAAGTTTTATGTGCAGACATACATTGGAGTGCCGCAAATATTGTACGTGTAACATTCTGTATCTTAGGAGACTTTATAAGTGAGGTATCCAATGTAATGATTATTTCTTCCATCTAAGCTGTGAAACATATGGTGCTAGTAAAATGTGTGAAAAGAAACGGCAAACTGTACGTATCCAACTTACCCCCATAAGGGCATGACCACACATGGCGGAATTCCTCCGCAACTGTCCGCATCCATGCCGCACAGAATCTGCGTTGCAGATTCTGCTGCGGATCTGCACAAAATGTGCAGTACATTGATGCGGACTAGCTGCTGCGGACTGCGGGAAAAGTGCTTCCCTTCTCCCTATCAGTGCAGGATAGAGAGAAGGGACAGCACTTTCCCTAGTGAAAGTAAACGACTTTCATACTTACCGGCCGTTGTCTTGGTGACGCGTCCCTCTTTCGGCATCCAGCCCGACCTCCCTGGATGACGCGCCAGTCCATGTGACCGCTGCAGCCTGTGCTTGGCCTGTGATTGGCTGCAGCCGTCACTTACACTGAATCGTCATCCTGGGAGGCCGGACTGGAGACAGACCCAGGGAGTTCTCGGTAAGTATGAACTTATATATTTTTTTACAGATACATGTATATTGAGATCGGTAGTCACTGTCCCGGGTGCAGAAACAGTTACTGCCGATCGCGTAACTCTTTCAGCACCCTGGACAGTGACTATTTACAGACGTCTCCTAGCAACGCTCCCGTCATTACGGGAGCCCCATTGACTTCCTCAGTCTGGCTGTAGACCTAGAAATACATAGGTCCAGCCAGAATGAAGAAATGTCAAGTTAAAAAAGCAAGACGCATCCGCAGCACACATGACATGTGCATGACAGCTGCGGACTTCATTGCGGAACTTTGAATCTCCATTGAAGTCAATGGAGAAATTCCGCCATGAGTCCGCCACTGCTCCGCAACAGACAGAGCATGCTGCGGACACCAAATTCCGCTCCGCAGCCTATGCTCCGCAGCGGAATTGTACGCATCGTGTAAACGAACACTGCTAAATTAAAGTGAAAGTCAATGGAGAAACGGCTCCGCTGCGGATTAACGCTGCGGAGTGTCCGCAGCGGAATTTAAGTGAAATTCCGCCATGTGTGAACCCGCCCTAACTCTGACGAAACCATGCCGAGCCGCTGAGAGTTACAAATAGAAAATAATTTTAATTATATCAGACATTATTTTATACTACACTTTATTATTCTACACTATATTATACTATATTATACTATGTTTCACTATACTACTCCATACTACACTGTTATATTATACTTTACCATATTATACTATATTTAACTATAATTCTCCATACTACACTATGTTATATTATACTATACTACGCTTTATTATTCTATACTATATTATACTGTTATATTATACTTTACTATATTATACTGTTATATTTTACTTTATCATATTATACTATGTTTCACTATAGTTCTCCATACTACACTGTTATATTATACTTTACCATATTATACTATATTTAACTATATTTCTCCATACTACACTGTTATATTATACTATACTACGCTTTATTATTCTATACTATATTATACTGTTATATTATACTTTACTATATTATACTATGTTATATTTTACTTTATCATATTATACTCCGTTTCCCTATACTACTCCATACTGCACTGTTATATTCTACTATGGTACACTTTATTACTCTATACTATATTATATTATACTTTACTATATTATGCTATGTTTCACTATACTATTACATACTACACTGTTATATTATACTATACTACACTACACTTTATTACTCTATACTATATTATACTATGTTATATTATACTTTACTATATTATACTATGTTTAACTATACTACTCCATATTACCCTGTTATATTATACTATATTTAACCCCTTCCTGACATATATGACGTGTACTTATGTTAGGGGAAGTATGGAGCATGCTCATGGACTAGAGCCCGCTCCAAATAACGCGGGTACCGGCTGTATAATACAGCCGACACTTCACTGTAACAAGCGGGATTCTGCTTGTTTAACCCCTTAGATGCCACAGTCAATAGCGACCGCGGCATCTAAGCTGTTAGAAAGAGGGAGGAGACCCCCTCTGACAGCCCATCCGCCCCCACATGATTCGATCGCATGGCGCCCATGGTTCTCATGGCAGCATGGGGGCCTAATGAAGGCCCCCAGGTCTGCCATCTCTGTTCCCCTATTAAGCCATATTAATGGGTGCCAGTCAGAATCACGATATACTGCAATACATTAGTACTGTAGTGTAGCCTACAGGCGATCCAACGATCGCTGGTTTAAGTCCCCTAAGGGGACTTATAAAAAAGAGTAAACTAAAGTTTTTATGTCCAAAAAAGATAATAGACGTTAAAAAAAACCTTTTCCCATTTTCCCCCTAAAGCATTGTAGAAAAAAAGTCATAATTGGTTTCTCCGCTTCCATCTGAACTATTACAACATAACATTATTTAACCCGCACGTTGAACACCATAAAAAAAAAGTAAAACGCCAGAATCACTGTTTTTTGTTTATCTCAGGATCAAAAACTCACATGTACCCCAACATGGTACCATTAAAAACTACAGCTTGTCCCACAAAAATAATCCCCATACCCCTCAATCAACTGAAAAAAAAAGAAGTTATGTCTCTCAGAATGTGATGACACAAATTACATTTTATTTTTAACAATTAGTTTTTTCCTTTAAAAGTAGTAAAATAAACAAAAACAACATAAATGTGGTATCACCGTAATCATATTGCCACACAGAATACAGTTATTTCACGGTGAACGCCATAAAAACTAAACCCAGGAAATAATTGAGGAATCGCTGTTTTTTTTCCCATTTCACCCCACTTTTTTTTTTTTCCCGTTTCCTAGTTCATTATATGGTACATTAAATGATGCCATTAAAAACTACAACTCGTTTCACAAAAATCAAGTCCCTCATATGGCTTTATCGACAGAAAAATATAAATGTTATGGCTTTTGGAAGGTGCGAAGGAAAAAAACGAAAATGAAAATCCGAAAAATAGCAGCGGTGGGAAGGGGTTAAATATGCTATTCCATACTTCACTATGCTATAATATGTTATACTATATTTAACTATGATATTTTATCTACACTAAGCTGTATTATATTATATCATATTTAATTATACTATATAAAATTCACTTTTATATTATACTATATATAACTATACTATTCCATACTACACTACACTATGCAATATTATATTATACCATATTTAACTATACTATATAAAATGTACTGTTATATTATATTATACTATATATAACTATACTATTCCATACTACACTATGCTATTGTATACTATATTTAGCTATACCATTTTATTATTTACTACACTATGCTATATTATATTATACTATATTTAGCTATACGATTTTATTCTTTACTATGCTATATATTATTAGTCTATATTTAATTATACTATATTACTCTATACTATTCTATGCTATAGTCTACTATAAAATACTATACTATACTTAACTAAACTATTTTATGCTACCCTGTGCTAAATTGTACTGTATTATTTAATTTTATATTATTTTATATTTATACTTTATTTTTCTATTTTAAACTATGCTGTAGTATATTATTTTATATTCTTATTTGATATTTAACCATACTATGCGATAATATATTACATTATAATAGACTTATCTATACTATTCTATACTACACTCTGCTATATAGTACTGTACTACATTATTTCATATTATACTGTATTAATGTGCACAGTAATACAGTATAATATGAAATATTGTAGTACAGTACTATATAGCATATTACACCATAAAATTCTGTGCTATAATATACTTACATTAACTATGCTTAAAGAGGTTTTCCATATTTATCCAATAAATGCTTAGTTACTATTACATCAATAGTAATACAACATTCAAATATACTTTGTTTCAATTACTCACCATTTTTAAGATATTTGTTTGCTGTCATTGAAAGAAAACTTTTGTTTACATTCAGCGGGTTTAAACACGCACAGCATTGCCTAGACCAGGGGTCTCAAACTCAACCAGGTAAATGGGCGCACATAGAAAAAATGTGAAGTTGACGAGCCGCATTACCTTTAGATTTTATACAATACAAAATAATTGTTAATCAATTAGTTATTTGAACTGCTATAACAATACTACATTACTATAAAAATACTACATTACTATAATAACAATGCAACATTACTATAATAATACTACATTACTATAACAATACTACATTACTATAATAATACTACATTACTATAACAATACTACATTACTATTATACTCCATTACTATAACACTACTACATTACTGTAATACTACATTACTATAATAATTCTACATTACTATAACAATACTACATTACTGTAATACTACATTACTATAATAATTCTACATTACTGTTATACTCCATTACTATAACTTACTATAACAATATTACATTACTGTAATACTACATTACTATAACAATACTACATTAACCCCTTAGTGTCTAAGCCTGTTTTGGCCTTGTGGACACAGCCGATTTTTGAAAATCTGACATGTGTCACTTTATGTGGTAATAACTCCAGAATGCTTTTGCCTATCCAAGCGATTCTGAGATCGTTTTCTCGTGACAAGTTGTACTTTATGATTATGAAAAAATGTTGTCGGTAAATTCAATATTTATTTGTAAAAAACACCAAAATTTAGAGAAAATTTGCAAAAATCTGCATTTTTCTAAATTGTAATGTATCCGCTTGTAAAACAGATTGTAATACCACACAAAATAGTTACTAGTTAATATTTCCCATATGTCTACTTTATGTTTGCATCGTTTTTTGAACGTCCTTTTATTTTTCTAGGACGTTACAAGTCTTAGAACTTTAGCTAGATTTTCTCGCATTTTCAAGAAAATGTCAAAAGGCTATTTTTTTCAGGGACCAGTTCAGTTCTGAAGTGGCTTTGAGGGCCTTATATATTAGAAAGTCCCCATAAATCACCCCATTTTAAAAACTGCACACCTCAAAGTATTCAAAACAGCATTCAGAAATTATTTTTACCCTTTAGGCATTTCACAGGAAATAAAGCAAAGTAGAGGTGAAATGTACAAATTTCAATATTTTTTTTTGAAATTCATTTGTAATACATTTTTTCTGTAACATAGAAGGTTTTACGAGAGAAACGCAAATCAATACTTATTGCCCAGATTCTGCAGTATTTTATTAGAATATATTTTAGGCACCATGTCTGGTTTGAAGAGGTCTTGTGAAGCCAAAACCGTGGAAACCCCACAAAAGTAACCCCATTTTGGAAACTACACCCCTCAAGGAATTTTTTAAGAGGTATAGTGAGCATTTTTAGCCCACAGGTTTTTTGCTAAATTTATTGGAACTGGTCTGTGAAAATTATTTACAAGGAATAAAGGAGAAAAATCACCCCAACATTTGTAAAGCAATTTCTCCCGATTACGGCAATACCCCATATGTGGTAATAAACTGCTGTTTGGACCCACGGCAGGGCTCAGAAGGGAACGAGGGCCATTTGGATTTTGGAGCGCAGATTTTGCTGGAATGGTTTTCGGTGCCATGTCGTGTTTGCAAAGCCCTGGAGGGACCGTAACAGTGGAAACTCCGCAAAAGTGACCCCATTTTGGAAACTACACCCCTCAAGGAATTTTTCTAGGGGTATAGTTAGCATTTTGACCCTACATGTTTTTTGCTGAATTTATGGGAATTATACAGTGAAATTGAAAATCTAATATTTTTCTAATAAAATGTAGTTTTAGCTCAGATTTTTTCATTTTTACAATAGACAAAGGAGAAAAAACACCCCAATATTTGTAAAGCAAACTCTTCTGAGCACAGCAATACGCCATATGTGGTAATAAACTGCTGTTTGGACACATGGCAGAAGTTAGAAAGGACGGAGCGCCATTTGACTTTTGGAGCTCAAGTTTTGCTGGAATGGTTTGCGGCCCCATGTCACAATTGCAAAGCAACTGAGGGGCCAAAATAGTGCAAACGCTGCAAAAGTGACCACATTTGGGAAACTATACCCCTCGTGGAATTTATCTAGCGGTATAGTGAGCATTTTGACCCCACAGTTTTTTTGCTGAATTATTGGAACTATGCAGTGGAAATGAAAATCTACATTCTTTCCACTAAAATGTTGAATTTTTTTAATTTTCACAAGGAATAAAGGAGAAAAAGCATGTGGTCATAAACTGCTGCTTGGATACACCACAGGGCTCAGAATGGCAGGAGTGCTACTTGGCATGTAGATTTTGGTTGATTGTTTTTTGGGCGCCATGTCGCATTTGCAGAGCCCCTGAGGTACCCATACAGTAGAAACCTAGGAGAAGTGACTCTATTTTGGAAACTATACCCCTCAGGGTAATCATCTAGGGGTGTACTGAGCATTTTGATTTCACAGGTGTTTCATAGATTGTATTAGAATGAGGCAGTATGTGTCACGGACACTGGGTTTGTGGACCCACTAGGCCGCTCCACCGTAGCGGGGAGGCAGCTGACCAGGTCACAGTCTATGTGAAAGGAAGATAGCAGACAGTAATGCTTAGGTACCTGAAATAGTCCGGACGGTGACTGTGGCTTCAGCACAGATGGAGACAGGTGCGGAAAGTGGTGCCAGACGTGGCGGGCAGTATCTGATGAGCAGATGGCACTTGACGTGGCAGATGGCACTTGACGTGGCAGATGACACTTGACGTGGCAGATGGCACTTGACGTGGCAGATGACACTTGACGTCGCAGATGGCACTTGGCATGGCAGATGCCACTTGACGTGGCAGATGGCTCTTGACGTGGCAGATGGCACTTGACGTGGCAGATGACACTTGACGTGGCAGATGCCACTTGACGTGGCAGATGGCACTTGACGTGGCAGATGACACTTGAACACGGGTAGGCACAGCAACAATGCGGAATACAGGAACGGTAACAGGGCACGGTTAACAGCTGGACCGGGAGACACTAAGGGACCATTTGCTAGAAAGACAGGGAAAGACTAACAACGCTCAGGCAAGGATCAGAAGGGCTGGGGCATTCTTATAGGGCAGGAAATCATGTGGGTTAATGAACATTGTTTTCATGTGCGCGCGCTGGCCCTTTAAGAGCGGGCGCGAGCGGAGCGGAAGTGAGCGCTGGCATCTCCTAGAAGGGAGACGGAGGCCAGCGCTCACAGATCCATGGCTGTTTGCGTCGGGAGGTGAGTGAACCCGACGTCCCGCTGCCATGGGCGCTACAGTATGAAAATGAAAAATAATTTTTTTGCACCCAATTTTTTTTCCACAAGGGGTAATAGGAGAAAAAACAACACATAATTTGTTACCCAATTTCTCCCGAGTACGGCAATACTCCATGTGTGGCCCTAAACTGCTGTTTGGGCACATGGCAGAGCTCAAAATGGAAGGAGTGCCATGTGGCTTTTAGAGCACAGTTTTTGCTGGACTGGTGTATGGGCGCCATGTCGCATTTGCAGAGCTCCCTTAGGTACCAGAGTAGAGTGTAAAACCCTGAGAAGTGACCCCATTTTGTAAACTACACCCCTCAAGGCATTTATCATTTGCCTGGACATATGACAGGGCTTAGGAGTGAAAGGCGCATGTGAGACCTATTTTGGTGATTTTCGCAGCATTAGCCCACAATGGCAGGGCTCTGGGGTCAAATAGTAAAACAAACCCCCAAGTAGTGACCCCCATTTTGGAAACTGCACCCCTGAAGGCATTTTATTAACAGGTGTAGAGAGCATTTTGACCACACAGGGGTTTTTTTTTTCTATAAAAAATGAATGCTCAGTGGATGATGCAAAGTGAAAATTGCAAATTTCCACAGGTATATGCCATTTTAGTGCACAAAATTTTGTTCCCAGTTCATGCCACTGAAGACAAATACCTCAAACTGTTAAGCGGGTTCTCCCGGGTATGGCGATGCCATATATGTGGACATAAACTGCCCGTTGGGCACGCTGCAGGGCTCAGAAGGGAGGGAGCGCCATTTGGCTTTTGGAGCGCAGATTTTGCTTAGTGGTAGTTTTGTTTGGGGTTTTGCTGGTATTTCAGTTTATGATGTGGGGGCATATGTAATCTGTGCGAAGTAAATCAGGGCATAATAAGAGGGTATAATATTGGGTAAATAAATAATAATCTGCAGATGTTTGGCCAGTGTCGCACTGATAAATGGCGCCCGATCTTATCCGCTTTTGGAACACTCTGCACATTAAAGACTTATTATAGGAAAAAAGGCTGTTTGTAAAGGATCTGCCAGGCACAACTTCTGTGTATACGCCCATAGGTAATCAGTCTGCACCTGAGTCTATGTCTCTGAGACTGACTCCATCTTCCACCACTCAGGATGGCAGGCTTAGGAGTGGGAGAGCCTATCACAGCCTGGCCAGACGGAGCTAGCTCCCGCCCTCTGTCTATTTATACCTGCCTTTCCTGTTTCTCCATTGCTTGTGATTCTTCTCGTGTGGTTTCCTGGCCCAGCTACAGCTTCTACTATTTTGATCCTGCTTCATACTGACCCTGGCTTACTGACTAATCTCCTGCTCTGCGTTTGGTACCTCGTTCACTCCTGGTTTGACTCGGCTCGTTCACCACTCTTGTTGCTCACGGTGTTGCTGTGGGCAACTGCCCCAATTCCCTTAGCTTTGTGTATCCTTGTCTGTTTGTCTCGTGCACTTACTGAGCGTAGGGACCGCCGCCCAGTTGTACCCCGTCGCCTAGGGCGGGTCGTTGCAAGTAGGCAGGGACAGAGTGGCGGGTAGATTAGGGCTCACTTGTCCGTTTCCCTACACCCTTCATTACACTGTTATAGTGTTTTTTGAAACTTATTTTTTTCCTTTTTTACATCATTTTTATTAACTTGTTTTAACTATTTTTTGTGTCCCACTAGGGAACTTGAAGGCATGAAGCCCTGATCGCTATTCTAATACACTGCTCTACCTACATAGAGCTATTCACTGACAGCAAGCCTATTAGGCTTCGCTTCCCGGCGGGGCCTAATAGGCTTCCGTACTAGGAAGCGATTGTTAGGCTACGGTTGCCATAGCAACCATCGGAACACCCGCGGGTGCCGATGGTTGCCGATGGTAGCGTATGATCTAATTACTTAGATGCAGCGATAGCTGCATCTAAGGGGTTAATCGGCCGGATCGGAGCCTAGCTCCGGTCCTGGCCGTTAGAGCACGATGTCAGCTGTGACAAACAGCTGACACCCGCGCCCCTGGCAACCTCCGTGGTTGCCGACAGGCTACAAGACACTTCGATGCATCGATCGCGTTGATCGATGCATCAAAGGAGGTAATCGGCCGGATCGGAGCCTAGCTCCGGTCCTGGCCGTTACAGAGGGGTGCCGGACAGCTTATTACTTGCGGTGATAGCGCTGGCTCAAGCTGAGCCAGCACCATCACATACACCACGTCATGGAGCTGTGATTGGTCAGTCTGTTTTGACTGACCAATCACAGTGATCGCCGGCAGGAGACCGCTGTGAATGGTCCCCTGCCGTCTTACTGTGCCGGTCAACTGTGATAAACTTGTCCTTTGAAAGGGTGACAGTTTTTAGCCAGGACGCACCGGTACGCCCTGGTGCCTTAAAGCACTTCAATGCAGGACGTACCGGTGCGTCCTGGTGCGGTAAGGGGTTAATGTAATAATACTACATTCCTATAATAATACTACATTACTATAATAATAACGCTAGGTTTAAACTTTTAAATTAAACATTCAATTAAACATTTAAATTTGCGAGTTTCCAGTTTAAGTGTCACTAAATGCAGTCTGGGTACTCGGTTGGCAGAGTTTGGCAGACACAAGAATATGAAGATTGGGCAGCCCCTTTTTAGATAATGCCACAGTGCCCTCTGTAGATAATGCCACAGTGCCCTCTGTAGATAATTCCACAGTGCCCTCTGTAGATAATGCCAAAGTGTCCTTTGTAGATAGTGCCACACCCCCACCATAGATAGTGACACACACACACACACACACACACACACACACCCCTGTAGATAGCTCAATTTGTGCTCCCTCTAGGAGTGGAATCCCCAGCCAGAGCGATGCCGACGCTTAGGCCAGTTGTTCCTTTGCTGGAGGAGCCTCTGACGTCACTGTCCATAGACCGTGACATCAGTGGATCCTCCTGGAGAAGAATGTGAAGTCAGGGGCTACCCCAGAGCCCCCAGAGCAGTGCACTAGAATAAGCTCTGCTCCGGAACTCTGGGGAAGCACATGACATCACTGTCCATACATGGACAGTGATGTCAGGGGCGACCCCAGAGCTGGTGTCCCGGGCAGAGCGCTACCTTCTAACTATATCAATTTTTTTTATTTTTTTACACTGTGCTTGGGAAAAGGTTTTAATATTTTTTTATTTTTTTTATACTCCTGAAAATGTATCTAACTTTTTTTTTACACATTTTATTAGTTCCCCTAGGGGACTTAAACCAGCGATCGGTAGATTGCTGGTACAATACACTGCAATACAAATGTACTGCAGTATATTGTCATTTTTACAGGCTTCTGCTAAACCCTGCCAGAGTTAGGTAAGCTGCAAGTTTGGGTCCCTTTATTTTAATTAAATAGTAGTACAGTTCATCTATTAGAAAGAAAAGAGATACAGGGCTATAGGAAAAGAAACAAAGCGCAGGGCAGCACTGTGATCAAAATGGAGTTATACTCCCAGTGAGAGTTCAACTTCCAAGGCTTGACTCCAATTCCCTTCAGTAGTACAAGCAGGACAAAGGATGAAGTGGCACTCCAAAAAATGTGTAGGCTTTATTCATCCACGGTACATGAAAAATGCAAAGTTTCAACCGCACAATGGAGTCATAGGGATATATTGGGCTGCAAAGAGTGGCTCTAACACTGGAGGACCCAATAAGTCCGCATCACATGAACAGCCCAATGATTTCAATTTGAGCTCTTGGTGGCAGGTTCCCGTATAGATTACAGCTGATCGCTGGAGGTCTCAGCAATGGGACACTCTGTGACCATTTATCATTGGAGAACCCTTCTAACATAAAAAAAGATTGTCCAAATTGGACACCCCCTTTAAATTTTGAACTTTTAATGGCTGACCTCTTTTCGGGTATGTAAGCATTATATCCTCGTAAACATTTTTGGATGCTAATTACATAATAAACTACCTCTAAGCTGCATTTCTTATTACTATTCTGAAGAATGTGTGATACATTCATCAGTCATTTCAATAGTCTCCAAACCAAAGGCAATCATCCCTTTAAAGTTGTCTAACCTTAATAATTAATAATGTAGAATACTCAATGTCTCCAGTTCATCTCCTCAGTCTTACAACTCATTTGGATTTAAATCTTTAATTTTCAATAGCGAGATGATGAGAGAAGTAAACACATCACTTTTTCTGGGATGTAAATTCAGTGTCATTAATTATGCTGAGTAAACTAGTGATCAAAAATTATTCCAAGCAGGAACCATAATTCCATTTAATGCTACAGACAATAGCGACCTCAAATCCTGAAGTCTTGCTTATTTGAAGCGATCAGAGCATTACATATGGTTTATGTCTTTATATGTGAACGCTCATTAGTTATGTCTTATTTAATTTATATAATGCGATTCACTTTTTAGCAGACATGTTAAGATATAGGCAGCTCTTACAAATACCCAAGAAAATTTACTTGTAGAATCCTAATTAGTCCTTTTAACACAGTAAAAATCTGAAGTATTTATACTCACAACTAAAAGAAGAACAGAACAAAAGATTACATTTTATATCCAGTTATAAATCAGATTTTTAGTCAGTGTCAATTTTTCTGCACAGTTAACTCCTGTATAGAAATCTAAGCATGGTGCCACATGAGTACTGTCTGGCATACTACCATGTTTTTATTACAATCTTGTTTAAAGTGAACATCCACCTTTGCATGCCATGTTTTTTTCTTCTTTTTATTCTTCCAATGCATCTAATATGAAAAATGAATCAACTTTGCAAATCGTTTTTTTTTTGCTACAGCTCATATTGCAAATTATATGCCTCCATGGTAACAGACTACAAACCCAGTGTAGTGTGATCCGGCATTTATACTCCTTTCCATCTATCCCCTACTTCTTACTAACATACGTTTGGTATGTTAGCAAAAAACTTGGGGGACAGATTGTTGGTAGTTTAACTGCAGGGTCAAACTACACAGGGTTTGTTTGTAGTCTGTTACCATGGAGACACATAGGTTTACTTAAATGAAAGGAGATATTTAATTAGGACTATTTGCAAATTTGGTTAACTCTTTTAATTTAACATATATTGAAACAATAAAAAAAATAAACTGGTTGCAAAGATTAAACATCATTTTGCCTCTTTTTGGGCTGGAATATGTATAAATAGGGGTTCTCTGGTTAGAAAACACATTTTTAAGAAACCTAGTAGGAAATTTGGAGGTAATATATAAGTAGGTACCCCACTCAGGAGACTCATTTCTAAACACTTGTTGCTGGCTTTCCACAGAGATTAGAGTTGATTGCAGGAAGTCCCAACAGTGGAACACCCTGTGAGCAGTTTATCACTCAGGGAACCTTCTATAAATAGGGATTGTCTAAAAACAATAACCTCTTTAATTTTCAGCATTTGAAGGAGACCAACAACTTTTGATCTTATAGCAATTATAATTTTAAACTTATACATTTCTTCTGTTAGTTCTACCTCTCAATGCAGAAAATTAAAGTTTTTTTTTGGGGTTCCTCGTCCTCAAATGTTGAAATAAAAAACTTTTCACTATACTTACTGTACAAATTTCACACGGTTCTCTGGCTTCTCATCTCCTTGGTCAAGTGCCACTCTCTGTTTTTAATTCATGATGATACATTATGAAACATGATTATCTACTGCGCCCAACATGGTGACTACACTATGGCTGAAAAATCAATATTACTGTCATATCCATGGCTGCGGGTTGTCGGGTTCACTCACCTCCTGACGGCCGCAGCCATGGGTTGGAGAGCGCTGGCCCCAGTCTCCTCCTCAGGAGACGCCAGCGCTCACTTCCACTCACCTCGGCCGGGTCACGTAGGGTGCGTGCGCACGCTCGTGCCCGCTCTTAAAGACCCAGCGTGCGCACCTGACTTTAGTTATAAATTAGCCCATGAGCCCCCTGGACTATAAGTAGGGTCCAGCGCCTTCTTGCAGCGCCTGAGCGTTGTTTGTCGTATCCTAGTTTGTCTAAGCAAATGCTCTCCCAGTGTTTTCCAGTTCCCAGTGTATCCTGTAACTTGTATTCTGTGCTATCCTGGTCAAGTGCCATGCTGTGCTGTAGATGTGCTGTGCTGTATTCCACTCCTGTCCTGCTACTCCATGCCTGACGCCTACCCGCTGCCTAGTCCCAGCCGACCCTGCCTTGCTACTATCCAAGCTGAACTATAGACTTTGACCTGCGCCCTTTTGGCCAGCTGCCATACTGCCAAGGCGGTACGGCCTAGTGGGTCCACGAACCTTTCATGACAATGTTAAGAGGCAATTGACCACTAATTTGGAAGCAACAGCATGGAAAGAGGAGACTAGCAGAGAACGGTGAAAAATTAGTAAGGTAAGTGTAGGGAAAAGTGTAGTATTTTAACATTTTAGGGCCAGGCAACACAGAGAACTCATTTAAAGATAAAGTTGTGCAACATTCGATGACAATGGTACATGAACTTACACATTCTCATGTGCATACAACACTCTCAATTCCATAAAGATGCCAATGGGAGGTAGATTAGGGGACTTGCTGGATTGTAGGTTTACAGGTAAATCCTTTGTTTTTATATTTTATTGTTGCAGCAATTTGATGGTGGTCAAGGGGTAATGGACTTTGTGTGCACATAGTCCCCTATCCACTAAGAACAGAGAAGGAATTTTCCATATTCTCAAGATTACCCTGGGTCCCTCCAGTTTTCACTTGTACAACATGTCTGATTGAAGTCCATTCTGCTATTATATAGCAGTTTTTTTAAGTTTAAAGTCTATGTACACCTTTGAAATATATATATTATTTTTTAATAACATTTTTTATCGGAGTGATTGGTGCAACTTTCAAAATAATCTTTATTAAAAATTATTTTTACTTTCTGAGATACAGCTGCTTTGTATTCTGTATACAGAGCAGCTGTATCGTGCACTAAGACCTGAATCCGTCTGACGGGTTCAATGTCAGCGGGTCTTGAGTGTCTCTATATGCAGGATCCACAAGGTTATGAACTTAGAACTTAGATGTAATTGATAACAGCTCGATCCTGCGTGTCAGAGACATGCAGGATCCGCTGTCAATGGACCCATCACTGCTGCAGACCTGACAAATACAGGATACAGCTGCTCTTTATACAGTATACAAAGCAGCTGTATCTCAAAAAGAAAAAAATAATTTTTAATAAAAAGCATTTTGAAAGTTGCACTAATCACACTGCCATTTTTATTTTAAAAAAAGTAACATTTCAAAGGTACATATAGCCTTTACTTTCATATATAATTATAAGTATATGGACCTGTGACTATTGTCCCTATTTACCTAGATTGCTTTATATGTAACAGAACACTAATGTAATGGTGCAGTGAGCAAGAAAAAAAATAATCAGAATCTGCTCATAGATTTATTGCCTGCTTGCCCTCCAGTTATAATGAACATTTAAATTCTTGATTGATTTATGTGGCTACTTATTGATGGCAATGTTTCAAGTTAAATAGCAAATTGCATTACCTAAAGCAATATCAATGGTAGAGATATTCATGATGCAGATCTCATTTGCAATTTCCTCCAAATTTAGAGTGAAAACAATAAAAGTGAATACATCCCACTAAGTTTTACTTGTCGAATGATTTGAAATTTCCAAATATTTTATCACTGGTTCAGTCAATGTTTAAAATGTAACAGTAGAGAGATAAGTTTATAAAGTTACTTTATTAACATTTCACATCATGGCAGAAAATACAGAAAATCAAACCATTTAGGTAGCACGCAAGTCACTGTAATGCCACAATTGTTTTCATGACCAAATGTCGGTGTAGATCCCTAGATCAAAATTATACCTCCAGACAAGATTTACAAATTGAGTGATCCTGATTTTTTATGAGCAGTATTTGTGGTCTCTCTTTAGCACAGTCATTTGTATTAAAGACTCCCGTTACCTTCATCAACATCTGGGTCAGGAAGTAGCTGTATGACTGTTACCATTGTCAGCCATATAAGATCTTAAGGGATTCATTTCTTTGTCATTTGGTCACCCACAGGGTTTTCCTTATTTTTTTTTTCTCAGCTCTTCTTGTCACGAAATCACAGTGAGAAATTCTTGATAGCATCTTGACATGTAGAATGTGAAACGAGATCTGATGTCAGCAACCAAATGTTTTTTTAACTGTTTCTGTCGAATCGATTGGTGTCAGGATCCCAGAAACTCTCCCGTTCTAGGCACTGTAGCACCCCTGATTACTGTGCTATCTGGAATGCTTGGCAACTCCTTTTCCATTGTCCATGTCAGTTTCACCAAGGTCTTTTTATTAGCAATCTTGCTCCAGGTCTAGCCCCACCTTCTTACCTCCCAAATGAAAATTTCCCTTGCACTTTGTGATTGCCAGATTATTGAACTGTCTTTCCTTAGTCTAGCTCAATGCTATTTGCTTAAGTGTAGCTTATTGGTTATGCTACTAACTGTTGCTGCTTATCTGTGTACCAAACTTGGATTGCGTCTGACCACTTCTCTGCCTTATACTCCAAACTGTTTCCGTTTATTTGTGTACCGAACCTGGACACTTACTCTTGCTTTACTAGTTGCCGACACAGGACGAGTATGCTCGTCCTGAGCGGCGAGCACTTTCGCGCATTAGGACGAGCATACTCGTCTTGTGTGACAGCCGTCTGTGCGCGTCTGTGCGCACGATCGAGAGCAGGGCAACGGCTGTAATACACAGCCACGACCCCACTCTGACAGCGGAGAGGAGAGAAACATCTTCTCTCCGCCGTTAACCCTTTGAACGCCGCGATGAAAGCTGATCGCAGCGTTCAAAGAGGGGGGACTGCACATTGATCGCGTCACAGAAAATAACTGTGACGCGATCAAAGCCCACAACTCGTATGGCCAGACAGCCTAGGGTCCATTGAAGAACCCCAGGGCTGTCTGAACATATTTCCTGTTGTTAGGGCATACTGAGGTGCGCCCTAACAACTGCCTGTCTACAATCAGTACACAGGCTAATGTACTGGCATATAGATCTATGCCAGTACATTACAGTTACAAAATGAAAATCAAAATGATAAATCCCTTTATGGGATTAAAAAAAAAAGTTAAATGAATGTAAAAAAAAAAATAATGATAAATAAATAAATAAAAAGTAAAAAAAATACACAGAAACACCCATTTTTTATAATAAATAAACTTTTTAAAATATAAGTCCCAAAACATGAAATAATAGACATATTTGGTATCGCCACGACCGTAACAACCTGTACAACAAATGTATAACATTATTTATGATGATCGGTGTATGGTGTAAAAAAATAAATATTAAAACTGCAGTGGAGCTGCTTTTTTCCTGCATTTTCGCCAAAATAAAATTTTATAGAAATTAAACGATAATGTATTTGTACCAAAAAATGGTACCTGCAAAAAAGTACAACTCGTCCCGCAAAAAACAAAGTTTCATACAACTACATCGTACAAAAAATAAAAGTGTTATGAGCGTCGGGATGCAAAGAGGGGAAATGTAAAAAAATTGCTCTGTCCACAAGGCCAAAATTGGCTGTGTCCTTAAGGGGTTAATAACATTATTCTTCTAGATTTTTTTCAGCCAGTAGACATCCAACCTGCTTCCAGACCTTGACAGTTGGTCTGTGGACAGATAGTGACAACCGATTTGGGTACTGTAATGGCACTACTTTTCCTCAAGTTCACTTTCCTGAAAAACAACATTCTAGAGATCTCCCGCTATCTTCTACTAGGCCTTACCTAATTCCTGTGCTGGCCTTGATTACTGGACTTTACTTTAAGTGTATGTGCACACGATAACTGCAATTACGTCTGAAAATACGGAGCTGTTTTCAAGGGAAAACAGCTCCTGATTTTCAGACGTTTTTTGAGCAACTCGCGTTTTTCGTGGCGTGCTCGCGGCATTTTTTTACGTCTGTTATTGGAGCTGTTTTCATTGGAGTCTATGAGAAAACGGCTCCAAAAACGTCCAAAGAAGTGTCCTGCACTTCTTTGAGGAGGCAGTTATTTTACGCGTCGTCGTTTGACAGCTGTCAAACGACGACGCGTAAATTACAAGTCGTCGGCACAGTATGTCGGCAAACCCATTCAAATGAATGGGCAGATGTTTGCCGACGTATTGGAGCCGTATTTTCAGGCGTAAATCGAGGCATAATACGCCTCGTTTACGCCTGAAAATAGGTCGTGTGAACCCAGCCTTAGCCTGCATGTTTTTGTATCTGCATCTTTGCTCATGGAGAATTCTGTCCATATGTAGATAATTACTTCTAGACTTTTTCTATGCGTGGCAGTGCCCAAAATGTCAAGGGTATTTCCTAACATAGCCATTTCCAGCCATTTGACTGTGATGGCCCCTAGTTCCCAGAACCAAAGATAGGAAATAGAGATAAACTTTATTTATTTTTGCAGTTTTAGTTTACAGGTGGAAGTGGGAGGGGGGGCAGGAGAGTTTATTTTCAAAATTATAACTTAAGGTCAAGACTACATGTTTGTAATGCTATAAATACTGTGCAGACTCATACAACAATTTCACAATTCTAATTGAATTAAATTGAATGTTTTTGTATAGCAATCGTTTTTACTTCTTGCAAGCAATGAACCTACCACAATCTGTTGTCATTCTCTATAATTAAAGCCAGTCCTAAATTCTACCCTTAACAGCTCACTACTCTCTTTGTAGAATGTCTAAAGGCCTGGTGATAAATCTGAGCTATCTATTGATCTGCGTAGCCTTTTGTGATGTTGACGTGTTTTCATTTTTAATATTCCCATTGCGAGATATATTTTGACATCTGTTTTTTTTTATCACAATTCTATTTCTTCAGGATTAATTAATCTAAGTTTAATTTTCTTGTTTGTTGATTTCATATCAATCACATTTTATAGTGAGAACAAATTAACAAGTGATAGGTGGAAATGGCAAGAAGTTAATGCCGAACTGTTCTACCAAGGAAATATATCAAGGTACTCAGAGTCTACTGTACAGAGGTGACATTTCTGAATCTGAAACAGATTACAATCAGTGTTGCAAAGAATCCATTTCTTCTATAATATCTATTCATTTTGAGTCCTAACATTTTTAGATATCTAAATATATTTAAAGAGTGTTTCCCCGTAAAGTAGAAATAAGAATCCTCCACGAATCTAAGTTATTTAATTGTTCTAATTTGTTAAATTCTCAAAAAGCTATTTTGTTTTCTGTTGGACCTGCAAGAGTTGTCACCTAGGTTTCAAAAATTCCCGAATTACACTACTCCCTAGATTCGTTTTTAGAATTTATTTGTGTCATTACAATAAAATACAGTCTATAAACACAATTGTTTATTTATAATGGACTTTATTGTCACATCACAATAGAATGCAGACTTTAAATACACACAATTACTTAATGTTTTTTTATTTATAATAAACGCTATTGTGAATACAAGTACAATATAGCCTTTGAAAAAACATTGTTTAGGCTTCTTACACATCTGCGTTGGGTTCCTGTTCTGACTTTCCGTCAGAACGGGACCCTGAGCAGACACAAATTGACACAGACGGAAACTCTCATATGGCTATGTTGACAGCAAAATAAAAAAGATATAGCTCTTGGAATGAGAGAATCGAACAAAAATGGAAATTGTCTATTTCCAGCTGTGTAGCTAGTGGGTGGTGACGAGGTAGCAGTGGCACCCGGAGGCATGGTGCCTGAGGTTGCCCAAAATACTTTCTGCCACATGAGAAGACGCCAGTATTACAAATGGCACATGGTAAGTGGAGGGCCCTGGTACAGATTTTTCATTGACGCCCCGGAGCAACAAGTAACACCTCTGTTTAATACATACATGTAGTTAGAGAAAATGTTCCTTAAACTACTGCTATGGAAGACCATGTTTTTTAAAGATGGTGGTCAATGAGAGATATCCTAGGTAATGTGCAACTTTGTGTCACGGTGTGTGAACAGGATCTCTAAAAATACCTCTCCCTACATTATAAGCAAGGGGAAACAAAGAAAAAGGTCATACAGTCTCTTACTGACGGCACCAGGTTAGTAAGTACAAATTCAATGTGTAAAATGAAAATATTTTTTTTATTTATGCAGACTATGCGTTTCTAGACCGAACTAGTCCCTTCATCAGGTCGGGTCAGATTATACCTGACCTGACGTAGTCTGCACGAATAAAGAAAAGATTTTCATTTTACACATTGCATTTGTACTTACTAACCTGGCGCCGTTACCAAGAGACTGCATGACCTTTTATTCATTCTCCTTGCTTGCAATTTAATCCCCACGACAAGGATTTATCCTTTCAGGGATCGCAGTAGGTGGCTGTCGGCATATACTGATACCATAGAGACACAACTGCAGGGTTCTCTGGTGGTGTGCCCACTACCAGAAAAAAGGCTTTCTGCTGAGTCTTTTGGTATAAGTCGAATTCCAAACTGTACAAACTGTACAAACCGTACATAAGACAATATCGCCTCAGAGGAGCGCCACAGTGTGTCCCCCGTCCCCCTTTTTCCACTTTTTGCCTCTCACTACATTATAACATCTTTCCCTATCCGAGAGTAAAACTTAGGTTAAAACCATAGTTTTCTGTGTACAGCCTCACCTGTAATCATGATGGCTGATACTGCTGTTGTTTCATGTAGGCTTTTGAATAATATAATATTAAGGCACCATGTGCCTGGGCCATTGCATACCTGCAATCCAGGAATGCACTGGGTGATAACTGCATGCATTCTTATGTTGTCACTGAGTCCTACAGACTACTTCTTGTTTCCTGCAGATGATGTCAGGCTAACCACTTATCCAAGGCCTTACCTGCAGTGGGTTAGAGTTTGCAAACTGCCTGTGACATGCATGCTGCTGCACACTGCACAGTTCAGCCTTTCCTGTGATTTTTCCTGTGCTTTAGACATGCATCTACAGAATGCTCCCTATTTAGAAGGATCTTTATAACTATAGCTTCTGATAGTGTGATCCTAGGTAGGGCATCATGTGATTTCTTGAATCAAGATGGATAGAAGGAATAATAGATAGAAGGATAGAAGCTGGATTATTCTCTTCAAAAAATAAAGTCATAGGTAGCATGGGGAAAACAGAAGAACATTATTGTAATGTTCGTGGCTGCGGGCCGTCAGCTCCAACCTCCCCCTGACAGCCGCAGCCACGAGTCTGCAAGCGCTGGTCCCAACCTCCTCCTCAGGAGACGCCAGTGCTCGCGTCCACTCACCTCAGCCGTATCCCGGAAATTGTGATGAACTTTGACCCGTGAGTACCCTGGACTATAAGAGGGGTCCAGCCCCCTGCTTCTATGCCTGAGTGTTGTTTCCCTTAGTCTGTCTTGCGAAAGGTCTCCTAAGTTTCTTCCAGCTTCCCAGTGTTCCCCCGACCTGTATCCTGTTTCCCGTGATATCTGTACCATCCTGGTCTACTGCCATGCTGAG
Organism: Rhinoderma darwinii; assembly: GCF_050947455.1. Classification (NCBI taxonomy): domain Eukaryota; kingdom Metazoa; phylum Chordata; class Amphibia; order Anura; family Rhinodermatidae; genus Rhinoderma; species Rhinoderma darwinii. Next base: position 31,467,164 of record NC_134691.1, read on the forward strand.
CTGTTATCGTGTTGTGCTTCATCTCCACGCCTGTTCTGCTGCTCCACGCCTGATGTCTACCTGTCGCCTGGTCCCAGCCGAACCTGCCTTGCTGCTGTCTACATTGCCTCAGGTACCCTTTTCTGGACTATAGACTTTGTACCATACCTGTTTGGCCAGCTGCCATCCCGCTACGCGGTACGGCCCAGTGGGTCCACACCCCGCCCCGTGACAATTATTATAATATGGGCTAGGTTAGGGGTTGATGGAAATTACTTCATCCTACTCAACCTTTATTTCAATCCTACACTTGCAGTTCTTCGATATACGTAATTTTTTTTAACCATTATCTAAATTTTTTAGTCTGTAGTTTGTGTAGTCGAGAACCTTCAGCCTAAAAATAATCGACTTTCTGTATATTTTCTTTCTCGGACAAGAAATGCCAGAATCTCCATGTACTGTATCTAATGAAACGCTCTTAAGTTACGAATGACATTTCTGTGCAAACAGTCTGGAAATTCTGATGTTTTAAATTACCATTTCAACCTTATTGAAAGCTTTTAATTTTATTTGCAAAGCTTCACTGTTCCTGTGACGGCAGGCTGGTGGCTGCTAAATATCAGACTTTCACTTTTCATTAACAAAATCCAAACCAGCACAATTAGATACCCTCTGTAAATGATTTTCTTCATTACCACCAGAATTCTTGAAATGACACAGTGGTGGTTCCAGTCTCGCTGGCTCTCAAATGGCGACATCAAAGACTAGATTAAAACTACCAAAATAATGGTATAAGAGCACAAATGAATGCGTGTCTTCTCATACATCTGCAATGCAGTGCATGATGGGTGCAGTCTTCAAATGTAATCCTAATTATAATTCTCTGTTCGTCTTGTTTACCTAGAAGCTACCCACAGTGTACACCACTATTCTGCGGGTTGAATCAGTAATCTGACTATCGCTATACCAAGAACTATTGGCGTCATTGAAATACAAAGAGCCATATGTACTGCCACTTATTCCTACTAGAATTGATAAGTTACTGTTATATAAACTATTATGTGCATTTTACTACTTTTAAAAAATAAATAATTAAGGGATTGTCTATTTTAGACAATCCGTTTTTTGTTCGAAGGTTTGTTTGACGATATGAACCACAAGATAACTGCTTAGACCTAGAATGGAAAACGATGCCCATAAACATTTTCCTATTGTAATACTCCCAGCGGACTATTTCCATAGACCAAAGTGCCTAAAAACCTGAACCACCTTGTAGATTTTTCATTCTCTAGATTCCATAAAGTAATGTAATCATTTCATCCCATCGTGCCCACAACACATAATTACCCAAAAAAACGGCGCCGGCCACATATCAGTGACCAGATCATAACCACAATGCTATGCCCACAAAGTAGTTTCTGTTGCCATACAAATGCCCCTGACACAGTAGCCCAATACTACAACCCATTGGTCTCCTCCACTGCATTCTACTCTTCTAACAGCATCCAATCAACAACCAGTCTAATGTAACTATTTCGTCCTGCGCCAAACTCTATAGCAGGACATTAGAATTGGAGAATTCTGTTGGTCAGTTGCAATCTATGGTTGTTTTCTACTATCAGTACAGATTTCGGACACTCCTGGACAATTCCAGAAATGCAATACTGTCTAGCTGAATCCTGGACCTGGATGTGTAACCGGCTTGGGTTTTGAGAAGACGCACAAAATAAATTAACTGGCTATATGTGGGTCTTTGACCCGCTCAGTGGCCACCCTGAAATACTACTAGTTTATTGGTAGGGGATGCGCAAGATTCCTAAGTAATATTTTTTTTCTTATTTTTTTTTCCTTTTTTTATCATAGCTTGAAGCAATAAACATATCTTTGCAAGCACAATTATGAGTAGTTAAAAGCTGGAATATGTTAAAATTAAGTTAGAATTTATCAAGCAGCATTTTTTACAGAACACAGATGTGGAAATTGTGTAATACGCTATGTTTTTATTTCAGCAGTTTCATCAGGTCAGACAGTGGAGAAATAGTACCAATATCTAAGTGCTGATCTTAAATACACTCATATATAAATTCTCATACTTATTATTAAACATCTTTTATTTCACCGAGTTTCATTCTGATATCACTGATAATAACAGATGTTCTATGTTGTAATTACTTTAATCTGAACAGAGATAAATGTTAAACATTCTGGAATCCAAACTCATATGGAATAAATAAGGCCTGATGTACACGGCAGAGCTGTCTGCACATAGGCTGTATGGTGGTACGCAGTGAGTCAGTACTACAGAGCTGTAGGGAGTCTGCTTGTCACTGTATGGTTCTTAATATGGCTCCATCTCATGGATATATTTTCTGTAATATCTCTGTAATGTGGCATCCAATGGAGCATGCCACAATTTTTGTCAAAATCATGGAATCCAATAAAAAAACAAAAACTACATGCATGTGGATCAAATCAGAGGCATGTTAAGGTATGGTAGGGCCCCATGAAAGTCTATATATTACGGCTCCATATAACGGTTGTTGTAGGGAGCTGTAATACTCCCGAGTAGAGATGAGCGAACTTATGATAATTCGGTTTGGCTGGTTCACCGAATTTCATGAAAAAGTTTGATTCGGACCGAACTAGTTCTGACCGAACCTGTAATTCAAGAAAGCCCATAAAAATCGTGTATAACACTGTTTAAAAGCCCTAGACGCCCTGTATAACACTCTTAGGTCACCCATGAGTGTATCCAAGTACTTTTGAGCTGTCTTTAAGGCAAAGTTAGTGTCAAAGTTACGCCAACATGTATGGCTATAGGAAAACGGATGGGACACGGTGATAACTAACAGAAACCACTGCACTTGTGCATGTTGTATGCTTAATGCATTGTTAAAAAAGGTACAAAAATTAACAATTTTTGGCGGCAGATGCCTGCCGGGGTTCATACATATATGGTGGTAAAAGAAGAAGTCATTACTTAGCCATTGCTTTTTCAAAGCCCTCAAAAAATTAACTCTTTTTGGGAGTAGCAACAGGTTTTGCATCTGGAAAGTGAAGAAGCTATAAATGAACAAAAATTATTCATTTTTTAGGATCATCTGGCAGTATCAGACGGCAGCAGGGATGGTGGATTGGTGGTAGAAGTTGTAGTAGCAGATCCAACAGCAGCAAATGAAAACAGACTGGACAGGACAGAATCCCGGATGTTGTGTAGGCCAGCTTGTAGCAGAGAGCAGTGGAGGTGGATTGGTGGTGGTTGACTGGTAGTAGTGGTAGTGGTGGACTACTGACAGCACGGGTGGTGGTGGTAGTAGTAGCTGCATCAACAGCACAGCAGCACATTAAAAAAGAGTGGACAGGACAAAGCCCTGTGGTTGTTTTTCTGAGACTTGTCAGAGGTACTGCGGATGGTGCTGTGTATGAGGACCGGCGTCGGTTACTAGGCAGACACAGACAACATGGAAGATCAAGCCAAGGCTTCCTTTGGAACAAAACATGTGGAAAATAAACTTTGGCAGAATTTTACAATCCCCAAGATAAAAAGAGGACATTAAAAAAAGACTGTGGTGGGGCAGGCCTGCTTGTAGCAGACGGCAGTGGAGGTGTATTGGTGGTAGTAGAGGTAGCCAATGGAAAGCAAAGGTGGTGGTAGTAGTAGTAGCAGCATATTAAAACAGACTGGACAGTCACAGGACAAAGCCCTGTGGTGGGGCAGGCCTCAGGCCTGCTTGTAGCAGACGGCAGTGACGGTGTATTGGTGGTAGTAGAGGTAGCCAACGGACAGCAAGGGTGGTAGTAGTAGTAGTAGCAGCACATTAAAACAGACTGGACAGTCACAGACAAAGCCCTGTGGTGGGGCAGGCCTCAGGCCTGCTTGTAGCAGACGGCAGTGGAGGTGTATTGGTGGTAGTAGAGGTAGCCAACAGACAGCAAGGGTGGTAGTAGTAGCAGCACATTAAAAGAGACTGGACAGTCACAGGACAAAGCCCTGTGGCGGGGCAGGCCTCAGGCCTGCTTGTAGCAGACGGCAGTGGCGGTGTATTGGTGGTAGTAGAGGTAGCCAACAGACAGCAAGGGTGGTAGTAGTAGTAGCAGCACATTAAAAGAGACTGGACAGTCACAGGACAAAGCAGACGGCACTGGGGGTGGATTGGTGGTAGAAGTAGTAGCAGCACCAACAGCGGCACATTAAAAAAAAGAGTGGACAGGACAGAATCCCGTAGTAGCAGGCGGCAGTAGCAGGCAGCAGCGGCAGCAGCAATGTCAGATCTAATCAGTGGCATCAGGCACAGGGGTTTTAAAATCCTCACCGATACACGCTTGATTAATTTTCAGAAACGTGAGATTTTCCAAGCTCTTGGCGGACAATCTTGTTCGCTTAGGGGTGACGAAGCCCCCTGCCGCGCTGAATACCCTCTCTGGCGCTACACTGGAGGGTAGACAAGACAGTACACCCATGGCAAACTGGGCCAGTTCTTGCCAATGATCCAATCTACTGACCCAGAAGTCCATGGGGTCTGGGATCAGGATTTCTGACGGAGAAAGGGCACAATCCAGGTACGAGTGAACCTGGTTGTTTAGGTGCTGGTGATGGTGAACATCCCTTTGATGACTACGATGTGTGTCAGGTCGGGATATTGGATGTAAAAATGTGGTCATCATATTTTCCAAACTGAATTGGCTGCTGCTGCTGCCACCTATTGCAGAGGTAGCTCTGCCAGAGGCGGTGGAACGATGAGACAGTGGGGAGCGGAGAGTGGTCCCCCGGTCAGACATGCTTGCGGCAGGTGTTTGCTGTTTGAAAGCCGTGACAAGCTGGCTGCATAGCTTCTCTCGATAATAAGCCAATTTTGCCTCCCTCTCGGAAGGTGCAAAAAACTCCCCCATTCTGGCTTTATACTGAGGGTCTAAAAGTGTGGCTATCCAGTACTCATCTCTTTGCTTCATGCTAACAATACGACAGTCAGCGCGCAAGTAACAAAGCATACAGATCGCCATCCTGGCCAGCGTTTCAGAGGGCCCGGTTGGTTCCATCTCCGCCCCATACTGCCATGGTTGTCCATCATCAAGTTCGTCGTCAGACTCATCATCATCATCACTGTCATGTTGTGCGGCTGCCTCGTCCCCTATCCCTTCCTGTGACTCCATCTCCAAATCCAGCTCCTCTTCAGGTCCTGTTTCCTCATCCTCCTCCTCCTCCTCCTCCTAAACATCCATAGCCAGATGTGATCCTTCCTCCATCCCTTGCTGAATCATCACTGTGAGCGCTTGCTCCAGAATGAATATCAGCGGCATAACATCATTCATTCCGCTAGCGTCACGGCTCACAAATCGTGTGGCCTCTTCAAAGGGCCTCAAAATGCGACATGCGTCTCTAACCAGCTGCCAGTGCCGCTCCAAACGCTGCCCGTCTGCTGCATCAGGAAATCATTCACGGCTATCCGCTGTTCGTACAGACGGTCCAACATGTGCAGGGTGGAATTCCAGCGTGTTGGAACGTCGCAAATCAGGCTGTGTTCTGGGAGATTGTTTTGACTCTGCAAGTCCAGGAGGGAGTGCTTAAATGCATACGAACGCAAAGTGAACGCAAAGTGAACGCAAACCCTCCTGGACATGGCCAGCACAGCCTTCAAACCAACATATGATTTTAAGAAGCGTGTTATGACCAGATTGATCACATGTGCCATGCAAGGAGCGTGTGTCAGGTGACCTAGACGCAGTGCAGACACAACGTTCTTCCCGTTATCAGAGACAACACTGCCCAGTGTGAGTTTCAGAGGAGACAGCCACCGTTCGATTTCCTCCTTGATGCACAGCAGCAGCTCCTGCCCTGTGTGGCTTTTCTCGCCCAGGCTCAGCAGGTGTAAGACAGCGTTGTGGCGCTTTACCTTGCACCTATGAAAAGAGGAGGGAGGAGGAGTGGAAGATACGCTGTGTCCTGTCGGGGACGGGAAGACCTCCATTGAGGAGGGCAAGGAGGAGGAGTAGGAGGAGGAGGATGGTAGGCGTCTGGTGTCCGGAGTTGAACCAGAAAGATACAAGCGTGGAGGTGGTAATGCCTGGCATTGCTGCGGTGGTGCATCGGACTGCAAAATATTGACCCAGTGGGCCGGGAAAGACATGTACTGTCCCTGCCCATAGTTGCTGCTCCATGTGTCGACAGTGGCATGTACCCTGCTGCACACGGATAATTGCAAGGACTGGCCCACCTTTTCCTCCACGTGCTTGTACAAAGCAGGGACAGCTGTCTTGGAGAAGTAATGGCAGCTAGGTATTCACCGCCTAGGCTGAACGCACGCCATCAATTGCTTGAAGCCGGCGGAGTCGACCAGGTGGTACGGCAGCGACTGCACCACCAACAACTTAGCCAGGTGTGAATTAAGCCGCACGACAAGTGGATGACTGGGTATATATTGTTGCTTATTGGACAACGATTCCGTAATGGATAACTGACGGGACGTAGGAGGAGCTCTAGATGACAGTGATGATGATGACAACGAGATGCTGGATAAGGCCTGGCTACTACTTAGATGACAGGGACTCGGAGCAGCAGCAGCGGCAGAGGGGTCTTCATTAGATGTACATGATGGTGGGGCATGTCGATTGTCCCACATGGCCTTGTGATGCCGCTCCATGTGTTTACGTAGAGCGGTAGTTCCTACATTGCTGCCCTGCCCACGCCTTACTTCCTGCTTGCAGATACGGCACTGTGCCATGTTTTTGTCCTCCGGGAAGATACAGAAAAATTGCCACACGGCAGAGTACCGTAAAGAGGTAATACCACGTCCACCACCACCACCCGAGCTTGCCCCTTGTCTGGCAGGCTTTTTTCGGGAGCCTACACCAGTAGCGGCAGTGTCGCCATCACCGGCTCCTGAGCTGACCCTACCGCTGCAACATTTTGCAGATTTACTTTTGCCCCTACCTCGGCTTGGCTGTTTATCACTGCCAGTGCCGCCACTACTACCCTCCTCCTCTGACGCCGTCATCACCTCGTCACCTGGTTCCCACGTCCTGTCTAAAACAACATCATCATAGCCCTCCTCATCCTCCCCGCCACTTCTGTCACTGTGTTGTGAATGTGATGTGACATCATGGGCTCCATGCCCCCCCTCATTACTGCGTCTGCCACCACGGCTACCACCAACACCCCCACTACCACAGCTATGCGTCTCGGACACTGCTTCCACTTCCGCCACCACCGCCGCAACACACTCCGTTGGTTGACTCGCGGAAAACAAATCATCATCACTATGTTGTTCAGTATCTTCCGTCGCACCCGAGGAGATGTCTCTTAGGTCTCTCAGGAAAGATGGCTTCCCGCTTGGAAGGGGGAGTGAAGACATAGATGATGGAATGGAAACGCTAGAAATACTCATATTACTACTGTGCCAAGGAACTGTAGAGGATCTAGAATCCAACCAAACCTGGCTTGAAGCCAGATCGTCAGAGTCTTCCTGCTGAGATGACCGCGAGCCAGCCAACCAGTCCACAATGGCCGTATTGTCTGAAATAACCCGCCCACCGGAGGAGATTGACAACTCTGGCTTGCTGATACTGCTACTACTACTACCAGCAGGCACATGGCTGCTGCTACTAGTAGAACTGGGCACATGTCTTGTGCCAAAAATGCTGGTACTGGGTCTGGCACCAACAGATCCAACATTTGGACTTTAAGAGGACATGGAATGGGTGTTTTTTCCTCTACTCCGTCCTTTCACAACCTTTTTTTTACGAGACATTTCACTGCTGGAGTGCAGCAAGTTGAATCAAAACCCCTTCCCCTACTAGAGGAATGAGGCCCTTATAAATATTATTGGGACTGGCTTAAAATGAGTGACTGTGAATAGGTGGCAGTCAGTGTATGCTGTGACTTGTATAATAGCACCAAAGGCACCGGCTGTGCTTAATTAGCACGTTCAATTAAACCATTAGACAGAAATGAGGCCCTTTTAAATTGTTATTCAGACTGGCGGAAAATCAGTGACTCATAAGGTGCCAGTCAGTCAGGGAATGCTGGGCGTTGTAGTACTACAAAGGCTGCCTGTATTGCAAGTTGGATGTTAACCCATGCAACGGGGATGAGGCCCTTATAAAAGATTATTCACACTGCCTTGGCAAATTGCAATGAATGAAAATTTCTATCAGCCACTGTGCACTCAGGGAATGCTGGGCGTTGTAGTACTAAAGCTGCCTGCCTGTATTGCAAGTTGGATGTTAACCCATGCAACGGGCATGAGCCCCTTATAAAAGCTTATTCACACACTGGCTTGGCAAATGGCAATGAATGAGAATTTCTATCAGCCACTGTGCACTCAGGGAATGCTGGCCGTTGTAGTACTACAGCAGCTGCGGGCCTGTACTGCAATTTGGATGTTGAGAGTAGACTCCCGCTGTAGTGGATGAGCCCCTTCGATTGCTGGATTCCTGGCTTTTAGATTCCTAAAGCTTTCCCTTACTGCACAGAGATGCTATCCCTACAGCTCCTGTCTCTAAAATGGCCGCTGAGCTCCGTGCAAAGACTATTATTGAAGGCTTGAGCCCTCCCCCATGCTGCCTCCCGATTGGCGGGGAGAGACGTTTGCAAGGCATTATGGAGTAGCCTGATGTCAGGTGATATTTTGAAATCCTCCATTTTAGATCTAACATGTGGCAGGCACCAAAATGTAGCCGGGTTCGGTCAAAACGTGTTCGGCCGAACCCGGTGAAGTTCGGATTCACTGCGAACCGAACTTTTCACGATGCTCGGAACGAAACCGGGTTCGGTTGTCCCGGTTCGCTCATCTCTACTCCCGAGGCCTACTACAGCAAAATCATCATGGGTGTTGAGTTGGGTTGATACACTGTAAATCTCTAATTTGGATTGCAATCCCCAAGTATTACTAAGATCACATTTTTTGAAAAGCTCACAGTGTTTGACACTTCCCTTCCCCTACAAGCACACTAAACGAAGTGCAATGAATCATGGTATAAAAGAAGCTCTCCAAATTTGTGGTTTTATGCCCCCCCCCCCATTTGTAAGTGTAATGTAGTGATGTGTAGTGACTTATCTTGTCCCGTATTTCACTGGCCACCAATCCATTACGTGCTGCCGTGGGGGTCATTTGATCTGTATTCTGACAATATGACATCACAGATCCTACAGCGTCTACTGTATTTAAGACTATGAGACTCACATCGAGACTTTCATAGACTTGCATTGGTAGCTTGACTTCCGGTCCCTACAGAAGACGCTGTAGAATACAGAGAGTCCGACTGAAGATCACGAGACCCCACGGCGGCCCGGAAAAGATTGGTGGACAGTGAAATACAGCACAAGGCAGGTCACTACATATCACTAGATTACACTACATTACATTTATAAATAGGGGATGGGGTGCAAAAACACAAACCCGGAGGGCTTCTTTAAATTGTAAATGCAAGAAAGATGTATTTATGGTAGATGGCATTTTTTTTTTAAAAACACATAATTCAGTTTTTATACTGTACATGGATGCTGATTGTATCCATGAACACATATACTTCAGTGGGAATGCTCTTTAAAGGGGTTAACCACTCTTAAGGACCTCCTAGCTTTTAAAGAGAAAGCATCAATGAGGTGTATTAAATGGGTCCACCACTTACCCATGGAATTAAATGGGCCATTGTGCCTTATCGTTTTTATGTAACATGGCCACATTGAGATCTCCACCCTGAAATTCTAAGTAGCACTGTCCACAAATGGGAAAGTGAGAGAGCAAGATGTCTGGAGCAGTGAGTCCAAGGGGCAAGGTTAAATGTAAGGCACTCCATTACAGCCAGAGAGTTGACTCCTGGTTGCATTTTCAGGGCCTTTTAGGCCTCATCTCACTCGTTAGTATCTTGGTCAGTGTTTTGCATCATTGTTTGAAAGCCAAAACCAAGAGTGGAACATAAATTGAGTAAAGTATAATGGAAATATTTGGACCTCTTGCCTATTTTGAACCAGTGTTGGCTCACAAATACTGATACAAAATTATTTACACTGCAGCTCTGCTTGTTTAGATTAATTGTTGTGAATAAGTGAAAGTCCACCACAACCTCACCAGGAGGAGTCAGTGCATATATAACAGATTTCCAATACAGCAAGGACAGAATGATTAGAAAACACAAGAAAAAAAAAACATCGGAGAGAAAAAGAAGATTCTCAGGTACGGTAACTGCCTCACAGATACTGAAGCAAATCATAAGGGATATCCTAGAGCTTTTCTTAAAATTTTCTTAAAACCGTTTTGAAGCTACCTTGTTCATTCTGTAGTTGTGCACCGTTTTCTGTACTCAGCTCTCCAACTGTTCAATTTATTTGTATCACACGAGAGACGGAGCCATTGTATTTATAATTAATACACCTTTACAGTCGGTGTGTTCAGAGACTCCATCAACGCAGGTAGTCATCGGGAATCAACTCTTTTCACAGTTCTGTTAAACTTCGCATTGGAGCCATTTCATTTGGTTAAGTTTTACCAGCTGTGCATTTATGCTCTATAAATATGAAGTCCCCAAGAAACAAAAGAATGACAAATTGTGTTAAGATCCCCCCATGGTGGTTCTGTGAAGTCTGAAATGAAAACCTCTGTTCTTGGCTGTCTTTAAGAAGATGCAATTCATTAATATTTAAAGCAGATGATCCAGAGTAAGGAACATATTTAATTAAATCCAAAGATGTGCTGGAGGAAAGAAATATTTATTACTGCTTTGAAATATAGAAAACTAATTCATGGAGTTTTATAAATAGGCAGAATATTTTATCTTGAGTTCACTTACATTTATGAATTTTATATACACAACAATGCCCCATGATATGAATTGGAATATTTTGGGATAATAATAATTTAACTCTTCCCTAAAAAGTTACTGGAGCTCATATATCAAAACAATAAATGTTTTAAGACACATTGGGATGCTCTCAGTCGTCAACATATGTAGGAAAATATAATGGGACGCTTTAAAAAATAATATTAAAAGGGTTGTTCGGTTTACAAAACCCATTTTCAAATACCCTATTAGTTAATAGAGGAACTCCACTGTTCTGGAACATCCTCTTTTATTTTGATTGTAGAGTAGCTACAAAGAATGTCGCCCTCTGGAGGTCCCGACATTGTTGATTTTAATGGGAACCATGTAATGCTTCATATGTCCTGTGATGGTGCTGCAGTAAAATTGAACACCGACTTTCAGGTTCCTTCACAGATTAAAGCTGATCTATAGGGGTCCGAGGAGTGGCATATCTTGTCGTTATCTAATTTTCCAGAACCCTTCTAACAAAAAGGGATTGGCCAAGGAAGACAATCCCTTTACACTAAAGGGAAAACTGTATTATATTGCAGTGTAGACTGTCATATATACAGTATATGATATCATCTTAAAAAAAATAACTGACATAGAAGTGTAACAATATTGGGACAGTTTAGGCAGATTTTAAGTACTAAGAAAATGTAACTTGCCATCCTTAATAGTAGGGTCCTATCCCAAGAAGAAGCGGCTCTTTTATTCACCTGCGTAACAAAATCACCTGGAAGCTCATCTTAACTCTTTAATCCTCAACTAAATTTATTGTTTTTTAGATCTGAGAATTAACATTGAAGACGATGGTTCTTTTTCCCAAAAAATCACTTCAAATCTGTAGACACAAACAGCTATCTGGACTTCAAGGGTGTTTACTAAAAGAAATGGCTTCAAAGAAACTAAGAGGGGTCGGAAATAATATCACCAAAAAATTGTAACTTGGAGTCACAATCATAAATTAAAATTGGCTGATACATTTTGCGTGGTCTACAGATACTATTAAGATAAACAATACATGAGGTTTTCCTCTACAAGCATGATTTAAGAGTGACCCTGGGAGAAACGGAATATTTCCTAAAAGCACTATTGAATAAATATACAGTATATTATACCAGTGTTTCTCAACTCCATTACTTAAGTAGCCACAAAAGTTCATGATGTAAGGATTACCATGTTGTCAGGTAGCAATCATGGTAATTACCGATAAACTGACCGCTGGACCCATATAGGCCCATGCAGATGAAATTCGGCAAATCGATTCTCCTGTGCACTTTTTGAGATCAAAATCAGAAATATTTTTCTCTTCGCAGTTTGCAGTCCACTCATATCATTGCTACAGTCAATCACAGGGTGACATGGATGTATCTTCTTTGGCTTATGGAGATACAATGTTTTACTTATTCCGGAATAGGACCACTTACTATGACCTCTAAATGCAGCACACGTAGTAGGGCAGGGATACACCATGGGACTTACAGGAACAGATGATAAGTAGTGCTTAGCTTATTCTAAGCAACAAAATGACCGCAGATAATTAAACCATATATATATACAGGGTGGGCCATTTATATGGATACACCTAAATAAAATGGGAATGGATGGTGATATTAACTTCCTGTTTGTGGCACATTAGTATATGGGAGGGGTGAAACTTGTGATTATATAATGTCGGGTTAGGGAGACAGACAGGTGAGCCCTAATCTACCCGCCACTCAGTCCCTGCCTACTTGCATGGCCCGTCCTAGGCGACGGCGTACAACTGGGCGACGGTCCCTACGCTCAATAAGTGCACAAGAGACAAACAGACAAGGGTACACAGAAGCTAAGGGAAATGGGGCAGTTGCCCACGGCAACACCGTGAGCAAGAAGAGTAGTCAACGAGCCGAGTCAAACCAGGAGTGTACGAGGTACCAAACGCAGAGCAGGAGAGTAGTCAGTAAAGCCAGTGCTGTGCTGTTCCTGCTAATACTATTGACCTCTGCTTCAAATTGACACTGGCTTTACTGACTACTCTCCTGCTCTGCGTTTGGTACCTCGTACACTCCTGGTTTGACTCTGTCTCCCTAACCCGACATTATATAATCACAGGCCAAAATACCTCTTCTAGCTTGGCTCCTACACTGCTATAGACCCCCTTGAGACCCTGGCACAGCAAATGCAGGGTCTGTCCCTATAGATCCAAGCCCTGGCTCAGAGGTGCAACCAGCGTGATGCTAACCAGGTAGTGCCCTCCACCTCACCTCTTGAACCCCACCTCAAGTTGCCTGACCGGTTCTCAGGGGAGCGGAAGACTTTTTTCTCCTTTTGGGAGAGTTGTAGGCTCTATTTCCGATTAAGACCCCACTCCTCAGGTTCTGAGTGCCAGCGAGTGGGTATAATTATGTCACGGCTCCAGGATGGCCCCCAAGAATGGACCTTCTCCTTGGCTCCTGACACCCCTGAACTTTCCTCTGTTGACCTTTTTTTTTCCTGCTTTCGGGCTCATCTATGATGAGACTGACAAGACTGCCTTTGCCGAGAGTCAGCTGGTGACGTTATGTCAGGGTAAGAGACCCGTTGAGGAGTACTGTTCTGACTTTAGGAAGTGGTGCGTAGCTTCTCGGTGGAATGACCCTGCCTTGAGGTGCCAGTTTAGATTGGGTCTGTCAAATGCACTGAAAGACCTATTAGTTAGCTATCCCTCTTCTGACTCTCTAGATCAGGTTATGGCTTTAGCGGTACGTCTTGACCGACGTCTCAGGGAACGACGACTTGAACGTTTTTGTGCCTTCTCCTCTGGCTCCCCCATGATGGCTCCCGAGGTTCCGTTGCTTCGTTCTTCCACGTGATGAACCAATGCAACTCTGGGCCTCCGTGTCTCCCCAACAACGTAGAGAGCTCCGCAGGAAGAATGGTCTCTGCTTCTACTGTGGGGATGACAAGCATCAAGTGAACAACTGTCCAAGGCGTAAGAATAAGCAGCCGGAAAACTTCCGTGCCTAAGTGACCATCGGGGCGGTCGCTTTGGCGCACAGGAATTTCCCGTAAATATGAAACGTAATAAGATCTTGCTTCCCTTTCAGGTCTCTTTTGAGGGTAGGTCTGCCACCGGCAGTGCCTTCGTGAATTCAGGGTCTTCTGCTAATATTATGTCTGTGGAATTTGCTATGTCTCTAGCTATGCCATTGATTGCTTTGCCTAAACCTGTCCCGGTAGTGGGTATCGACTCCACTCCACTTGCTAATGGTTATTTTACGCAGCATACCCCTGTTTTTGAACTCATTGTTGGCTCCATTCATTTGGAGAAGTGCTCTGTACTGGTGATGCAGGGATTATCGTCCGATTTGGTTTTAGGCCTTCCCTGGTTGCAGATGCATAATCCCACGTTTAACTGGATTACAGGGGATATTACTAAATGGGGTAATGAATGCATGAGTCCTGTTTTTCTGTTAATTTTATTTCTCTCCCTAAGGAGGTGAACACCTGAGTTTATTTCGGACTTCGCTGATGTTTTTTTCTAAAAAGGCCTCCGAAGTGTTACCTCCTCATAGAGAATACGATTGCGCAATCGATTTGGTACCAGGAGCTAAGCTCCCTAAGGGTAGGATTTTTAATCTCTCTTGTCCCGAACGTGAGGCCATGAGAGAATATATCCAGGAAAGCCTGGCCAAGGGTTACATTCGGCCCTCTACTTCTCCGGTAGGTGCTGGCTTCTTCTTCGTAGGGAAGAAGGATGGTGGTCTTAGGCCGTGCATCGATTACTGAAACTTGAATAAGGTCACTGTAAGGAACCAGTATCCCCTTCCTTTGATTCCTGATCTCTTCAATCAGGTTCAGGGGGCCCAATGTTTCTCTAAGTTTGATCTTCGGGGGGCTTATAACCTTATCTGAATCAGAGAAGAGGATGAGTGGAAGACTGCGTTTAACACGCCCGAAGGTCATTTCGAATACCTCGTCATGCCCTTTGGGTTGTGTAATGCTCCCGCGGTCTTCCAGAATTTCATAAATGAGATTTTAAGAGACTATCTGGGGGTATTTCTTGTAGTGCACCTTGATGACATACTTGTGTTTTCCAAGGACTGGTCCTCCCACATTGAGAATGTCAGGAAGGTGCTCCAGGCCCTTCGGGAAAACAAACTCTTTGCTAAATCCGAAAAATGTGTATTTGGGGTGCAGGAGGTACAATTTTTGGGTCAAATCCTCACTCCTAATGAATTCCGCATGGACCCTGCCAAAGTTCAGGCTGTGGCTGAATGGGTCCAACCTGCCTCCCTGAAGGCGTTACAGTGCTTCCTGGGGTTTGCTAATTATTACAAGAGATTTATTGCTAACTTCTCTGTCATCGCTAAGCCTCTTACGGATCTTACTCGCAACGGTGCTGATCTCCTCCACTGGCCTCAGGAGGCGGTCCAGGCTTTTGAGATCCTTAAGAAGTGCTTTATCTCTGACCCAGTGCTGATTCAGCCTAACCAAATGGAGCCATTCATCGTGGAGGTTGACGCCTCCGAGGTGGGAGTGGGTGCTGTCTTGTCCCAGGGTGCCAGGTCCCTCACCCATCTCCGTCCCTGTGCCTACTTCTCCAGGAAGATCTCGCCCACTGAGAGTAACTATGATGTGGGCAACCGCAAACTCTTAGCTATTAAATGGGCATTTGAAGAGTGGCGCCACTTCTTGGAGGGGGCTAGGCACCAGGTAACTGTCCTTACTGAGCACAAGAATCTGGTTTTCCTAGAATCTGCCCGGAGGCTAAACCCGAGACAAGCTCGATGGGCGTTGTTTTTTACTAGATTCAACTTTGTGGTCAGCTATAGGGCTGGGTCTAAAAATATTAAAGCTGATGCACTGTCGCATAGCTTCATGGCCAGCCCTCCTTCGGAGGAAGATCCTGCTTGTTTTGCCCCAGGTATAATCATATCCTCTGTTGATTCTGACTTAGTCTCTGAAATTGCGGCTGATCAAGGTTCAGCTCCCGGAAACCTTCCTGAGAACAAGCTGTTTGTTCCCCTACTTTTCCGGCTAAGGGTACTCAGGGAAAATCATGACTCTGCACTATCTGGCCACCCAGGCATCCTGGGTACCAAGCACCTCATTACTAGAAACTATTTGTGGCCTGGGTTGCCTAAAGACGTTAAGGCCTACGTCGCCACTTGTGAAATTTGTCCTAGGTTCAAGACTCCCAGGTCCCGACCAGCGGGCTTACTATGTTCTTTGCCCATTCCCCAGAGACCTTGGACCCATATCTCCATGGATTTTATCACCGATCTGCCTCCATCTCAAGGCAAGTCGGTGGTGTGGGTTGTAGTAGACCACTTCAGTAAGATGTGCCACTTTGTGCCCCTCAAGAAACTACCCAATGCCAAGACGTCAGCTACTTTGTTTGTCAAACACATCCTGCGTCTCCATGGGGTTCCTGTCAAAATTGTTTCTGACAGAGGGGTACAATTTGTTTCATTGTTTTGGAGAGCTTTCTGTAAAAAGTTGGAGATTGATCTGTCCTTCTCCTCGGCCTTCTATCCTGAAACTAATGGCCAAACTGAGAGGACTAATCAGTCTCTAGAACAATATTTAAGGTGTTTTATCTCCGACTGTCAATATGATTGGGTCTCCTTCATTCCCCTCGCCGAATTTTCCCTTAATAACTGGGTCAGTAACTCGTCAGGGGTCTCCCCCTTTTTCTGTAATTTTGGGTTTAATTCACGGCTCTCCTCCGTTTCACCTGGTGGTTCCAGCAATCCCGAGGTAGATGTAGTTCATCGGGAACTGGGCACAGTCTGGGCCCAGGTTCAGAAGAACCTAGAGGCATCCCAGAGCATACAAAAGACTCAGGCAGATAGAAAACGTTCTGCTAACCCCTTGTTTTCAAATACACGACGTGTTTCATACCTCCCTCCTGAAACGCTGCTCCCCGTCCTTGGCTACCTCGAGGAAACCTCCGGTCCCTGTTCTCACCCCTGAAGGGGTAGAATTCGATGTGGCCAAGATTGTGGATAGCAGGATGGTCCAAGGCTCCCTCCAGTACCTGGTCCATTGGAGAGGATACGGGCCTGAGAAGAGGACTTGGGTACCCGCCCGGGATGTTCACGGTGGGGTATTGCTCAGGAGGTTCCATCTTCGGTTCCCCAATAAGCCAGGTCCACCTAGGAAGGGTCCAGTGGCCCCTCATAAAAGGGGGGGTACTGTAAAGGATCTGCCAGACACAGCTTCTGTGTCAACGCCCGTGGTTAATCAGCCTGCATCTGCTCCTAGGTTTGATAGAGTGACTCGATCTGCTACCACTCAGGCTGGTAGGCTGAGGAGTGGGAGAACCTATCACAGCCTGGCCAGACGGAGCTAGTTCCCGCCCTCGGTCTATTTATACCTTCATTTCCTGCTCTTCCTTTGCCTGTGATTCTGTCTGGTTTCCTGGCTCTGCTGTTCCTGCTAGTACTATTCACCTCTGCTTCAAATTGACCCTGGCTTTACTGACTACTCTCCTGCTCTGCGTATGGTACCTCGTACACTCCTGGTTTGACTCGGCTCGTTCACTACTCTTGTTGCTCACGGTGTTTCTGTGGGCAACTGTCCCATTTCCCTTAGCTTCTGTGTACCCTTATCTGTTGGTCTGTCGTGCACTTATTGAGCGTAGGGACTGTCACCCAGTTGTACGCCGTCGCCTAGGACGGGCCGTGCAAGTAGGCAGGGACTGAGTGGCGGGTAGATTAGGGCTCACCTGTCTGTCTCCCTACCCCGACATTACAGAGTCAGGGCGCAATGCTTCTATGTTGGATTATACATAATGTTAATAAACATTTACAGAATTTTGCTGTGGAACCGGCAGGCTTAGTGTGTGACATGTACACTGAATGGCCACTTTATTAGAGACTCCCATTTAGTAGCGCTTTGGACCACCTTTGGCCTTCAGACGTGCAGCAATTCAGTGAAGCATAGAATCCACTAAGTGCTGAATTTGTTCTGCAATAATATTGGCCTATGCGGACAGGATAATTCTCGCAGTTGACATGAAGGGATGAACTTGGTCGGCTACAATGCTTAGGTAAGCCCCACTGTTCAAATCTCCATCCACAGGTATGAGAGGATCCAGGGTGTGCCAAGAAAGCATTTTCCCACCATTACTCCACCTCCACCAGCCTGAACTGTTAACACCTGACACATGACAAGAGTTCATTGATTTATGCTGCTTGCACCAAACTTTGACCCTCCCATCAGCATGGTGCAACAGAAATCTGGATTCATCTGACTAGGCAATGGTTTTCCACTTCTCAGTGATCCAATTTTTGCCTTTTTTTGTCCACAGGAGTCTTGCCTTTCTGTTTCCCTTAGACAGAAATGGCAATCAAACTGGTCGTCAGCTGTTTCAGAGCATTCGTGCTAAGGAACGACGAGTTGCGTGTTCGGAGACATTATTTGGAGCACCAGCATTATATTCGGCTCCAATTTGATTGACTGTGAACTGCCTGTTTGTCAGAACGATTTTTGACATCCTCCTTTGACCCTTTTCGACGACGAGTTTTTGACGTCCACAATATCCTCTTTCGCTGGATGTTTTTCCTCAATCACATTCTAGGTATACTCTTGATACCATTGCAGGATGAAACCCCTTAATGTTGGGAGTTTTTGCTATACTGGTCCCAGCTAATCCAACACCGATTACCATGCCTTGTTCGAAGTCGCTCAGATCACTAGATTTTCCCGCTCTAATAAGAATTCACACTGAAACCGATCCATTGAAAATTTGCACACTTTGCTACGCTTTGGGGTCACGTGTCTAATATAGAGAAGCTCCAATCGTGAAAGGTGAGAGATCTATAATAAAGAGGCCATTCAGTGGACATTACATACGTTGTGTCACTGACTTTGCATAGTTTTATAGGCCAAATCCTAACACTGTCTACATGTCAAAATAGAAATATGGACTATTCAGACCAGGCAATATTTAATCAGTCCTGGGTTGGTAAATAGAGAACCCACTACAGCAGCATATATGTTTTCTTAGCTGTTGTTTTCTGTGGTCATAGTCCATCTGCTGCAATCTTTTCAATCGTCCATTCTAAGATGTTCATGGGCACAACCAAAAATTTAGAATCTTCTTGGCCTGCTCTACACCAAGTGAAAATGTATGAGACATGGGTGGGCAAAATATCACACAGTATCATGTTAAATATAAGTCTTATAGAATAAAACATTATATTATATAATGCTAGATAATGTCATTGTAAATTAGGTAGTTTTGGTAAATTAGCTTGCCCAGATGTAGCATTGGCATCAGGAATCAAGAGCCTCAAGCTATGCCATTATGTAAAAGACTCCCATAGGCAGTACCGTATGTACATCTTAGGGGCCTGTAGGCCCGGATAATTTTGTTTCTTAGACTCCACCCATTAAGTAAGCTACACCTTGTTTGTCTGCTCTTACAAAATAAAGCAGGAAATTGTGGTGCGCGCCTCACAACATTAGTGCCCGCAACAACCTTCCCCTTGTCTCTCTGAAGGTGTTCTCCCCTCATTCTCACATCACTGTAAATGCCTAAATAACATGTCATCCACATTGTGTAGCGCATTCATATGTAATTTTTTTCATCCAGCATATACCTTTTCTTGCAGGGCCACCTATAGGCACAAGCCTACTGTGCCTATAGCTAAATCTAGCTCTGCCCAAAGTGTTTTCCAGTTACACATATATATATATATATATATATATATATATATATATATATATGATACAGGGTAAATTAATGCTCGTTTCTGTCTCTTTCATTGGAATGGGATTTTTATGACAATTTTAAATTAGTCCATAAGGTATATAAACTGTCTCTATTTAGTTGCAACTTTTGACGTATGACGTTCCATACATTGTGACCTTTGTTGTAATTTTAATTGGTTCCTGTGCTTCAGAAATGATGATTTTGTGCACACGTATAATTAGATGATGCATATATTTTCTATGAATTTATGGACCATTAATGTAAAAAATTGTACTTAGCAATTTATACTATTAGTTGTTGCTGCCAAAGTTGTGAAGTTAATTACTGCACCTAATTTAATGTAGAACTAAATAAACATTTGTAGGTGCGATGTGTGAGTGGGGACTGAGTGCCACAGTGCATCTCTGTGCAGCATCAATCAGGATCTGTCCTTGCAAGCAAACATTAACAGCTGTAGGACTAAATGGATTGGCATAATAAGCCTGTGGCTGAGCAAACATAGCACAAAACAGACGGTGCTCCATGCTTCAGAAACTTTCATATATGGAAGAATTGTGAAGTTGTAAAAAATATAGAAACTATTTCTTATGTCATGTAACAGAATGTTGAAAAGACGCAGATGATGGTACATTAGTGACATGGATTTATGTTGTACTTCAACACTTTTTTTATTACATGTATGATTATAGTATTACTAATATGAAAAAACCTTGAAGGGGTTGTGCACAATTAAAAAAACATGGCAGATTTATTCTAGAAAAGCGCCACACCTGTCTGGATTGTGTCTGGTATTGCTGCTCAGTTTCTTTGAAGTTAATGGGATTGGGCTGCAATACTACAGCTAAAATGTGGACAAGCGCAGTGATTTTTTTAAAAGAAAGAAGCAATTATTTTCAAATTCTGAACAGCCCCTTTCATTTCTCTGTCATTGTAAAGCAAAAGCGTTAACTACCAGGATGGCAGACATAGCACCTACTATGGGGACCAGTAGATGAGGGGTTTTACTTCCACTCTTATGAGTAAGTGCCCGGTTTGTCACAAGAAGAGCAGCAAGTAAGATGTGTAGTATAGAGCTATGAAGATATAACTAAAAATACAATAAAAACGAGTTGACAAGGTGACACATATAAAAACAAATTAATCCCAATGGGAGAGAAGAAAACCTGGACCGCACATCCACTATGATATACTTGATCTATTGCGGATCTGCAAAATTAACAAAAAATGTATGAACATGGGGTCCTTAGTTTACATTTTGATCAAACTGTATGAGCCCACTTGCCACTTCATGGCGACCTCTTTAAAGTGGGTCCCTACTCTATCAAGTGCAGTATCGCATGGCAACCAGTGCCGCTGCAACACCGCACTGCAGAGGGAGCAGCCCAGGAGACCAACAACACCCATGCTGCCGGTCTGAGCCACCGCGGATCTGGGCCACGTCCCCCCACAGACACAGCACCACAGCAACAAAGACCACCTCACAAAAACAAATTAATATAATATGCATAGCCTGTGAACCTGAGAATCCTTTAACTGCCAGAAAGTGGGGGTTATCAATAAACCATACTGTTCTCTAAAACTTTTATTTAATAAAACAGACAAACATACAGGTCCAATAAAGCTAGAATCGGCCAAAGCAGTAAGCTAGTAATGTATACAGGGATGACCAGGGGAGGAAACAGATTATCGTAAGTGGGTATATCCAGATAGGACAAATATCCCCGAGAGGGGCCTTTCCCATACTGGAACCTTTCCCTGTAGCACCCCTAAAGATATCCCTATATCATTGTCCCAACGCGCTTCACCGAAAACATAAACAGTTTATCATGGGACCAAAAGGGAATTATTGATGTGTATATAGAAAGAATGCACAAAGGAAGAGCAGGTGAATAAAGCTCCTACAGTCAAATAGTACTAAATAATTGGTGCAAATGAGACCATACTAGCCAGGATCAAGATCGAGCCACTTATTGCACCCACGCTTCGATGTGTATGGCATCCGCTCTGGTTGGCATCCCAACAGCAAGTATCTTATGCGTAAATGCTGAACTACAGTGATGCTGTGTGTCACGTGACCGTGTTGCTTCATGCTAACTGGCTACAGATCAGTATAGCCAGTATATCACTTGACTATTGTTACAGACCATCATTGGCTGAAAATCAAGATACAAGATAGCTGTAATGCATTTGCCTGACACAGCTTCTTTGTCGAAGCCCGTGGTTAATTAGCCTGCATCTGTGCCTAGATCTGTTAGAGTGACTCCATCTGCTACCACTCAGGCTGGGAGGCTGAGGAGTGGGAGAACCTATCACAGCCTGGCCAGACGGAGCTAGCTCCCACCCTCTATCTATTTATACCTTCATTTCCTGCTCCTCCTTTGCCTGTGATTCTGTCCTGTTTCCTGGCTCTGCTGCTCCTGCTTGTTCTATTGTCCTCTGCTTCAAATTGGCCCTGGCTTAATGACTACTCTCCTGCTCTGCGTTTGGTACCTCGTACACTCCTGGTTTGACTCGGGTCGTTCACTACTCTTGTTGCTCACGGTGTTGCCGTGGGCAACGGGCCCATTTCCCTTAGCTTCTGTGTACCCTTGTCTGTTGGTCTGTCGTGCACTTATTGAGCATAGGGACCGTCGCCCAGTTGTACGCCGTCGCCTAGGACGGGCCTTGCAAGTAGGCAGGGACTTAGTGGCGGGTAGATTAGGGCTCACCTGTCTGTCTCCCTACCCCGTCATTACAGAATCAGAGCAACAATAAGAGATTTGGCTGTTCCCTCACTAAAAAAGGGGAGGGTTTCTGGAGATGTTTTTGAGGTGAAAGTGACAGGAGCGTCAAAGTGATTAAATGTGTGAAGTAAAGGAAAAATCTGAGTCAAAAATCCCCCAAGACAGGGGTAACGGGCGTGCTGCCTAGGTGTTATGGTAGTGCCACACACTGAGATGGGGACATCAGGTTTAGGTCGGTTAGTAGATATTGGGAACAAAAGGAGCTCAGTTTTAGAAAGATTCAGTTTCAGATAGAGAGAGGACATGATGTTAGAGATGGCAGATAAAATTTTGAAACTTTACAATGTGACCTCTGATCTGAATCGCCCTGCCGGGGTGTTGACCTCCCTCAATCAATAGTTGCAAAATTAAAAATGTGAAGATTACCACCGTGACTCTCATGTACATGCAATGGGAGCATCTCTCTCATGATCAATATCATTAATATGTTCACCAAAATATGATGGTGAAAATCCCTATACATCTTACCAATATAGTTAAGATGGCAGGGGCATTTGCATAGATACATCACCCCTCTTGACTTACAATTGACAAAATTGTGTACCTGGATGTTTCTCCTTAGTTACAGCGCATTCAATCACCTGAATATATTGACATGTTATACAGCTCCCACACCTGAAAAAACTCATTGTCTTTTGATCCAGCCATGTACCCTGAGGGTCTGGAGCGAATGTAGTGACTGTATAAGAGTCTGCCATGTAAGCTCCTCCTCTTTCTATATGTGATACTCGGCTGATCAAACAGTACACATAGTCTGTCTAGCATGATTGTTATAAGTTCCAGTTAGTCTGATTAATTTCTTTCCATCTTCCTACCATCTTGGTACTAGTAGTTGGTGTCCATCTTGTCCTATGGCCTTTGAAAAGGCATTCCTAAGAACAGGGGACAGTATGCCCTAATGAATAACTTTTTTTTTTTAGCAACCTTGCCTGATGATGAAAATCCCTTTCAGTTGCACAGTTTTCATGGACCCTTAGATACGGCCCCTTGGATATACCTCTTCTTATAATTTGTTGGATGGTGACTATTCTAATGCAATAGGCTATTGGTTGCAGTCAGATTATGGTAAATAGATAGCAACCTTCTTCCCCCCTTAAAAATCCTTAGATCTAAAAAGAATAGCGCATTAGAATGGATTTCTGAGGTGAATTTAAAGAGGCTCTGTCCCCACATTATAAGTGGCCTATCTTCTACATAATGTGATTGGTGCTGTAATGTAGAGAACAGCAGTGTTTTTTATTTAGAAAAACAATAAATTTTGACGTTATGACCTATTTTAGATTTATGCTAATGACTTTCTTAATTCCCAACTGGGTGTTTTTTAGCTTTTGACCAAGTGGGCGTTGTAAAGAGAAGCGTATGACGCTGACCAATCAGCGTCATACGCTTCTCTCCATTCATGTACTCAGCACATTGTGATCTTGCGAGTTCACGATGTGCTGTCACTTACTCACACATTAACTTTATTGAAGTGTCTTGAGAGTGAATAGACATCACTTCCAGACAGGATGCGATGTCTTTTCACACTCCCGCCACTTTGGTAAAGTTTCTGTGGGACTTACTCACACAGCACACCGTGATCTCGCGAGATCACGCTGTACTGTCATTCACAGCGTGATCTCGCTGTGCTGTGATTAAGTTCCACAGAAACTTTACTGAAGTGTCAGGAGTGTGAATAAACATCGCATCCTGGCTGGAGGCAATGTCTATTCATTCTCAAGACACTTCAGTAAAGTCAATGTGGGTGTATGTCACAGCACAGCATGATCTCACGAGCTCACGCTGTGCTGCAAGTACTGCTAAAAATGAATGGAGAGAAGTGTATGACGCTGATTGGTCAGCGTCATACACTTCTCTTTACAACGCCCAGTTGGTAATAAGGTAAAAAAGCCCAGTTGGCTACTAAGAAACTATTTAGCATAAATCTAAAATTGTTCATAACTTGCTCAAATTTGATCGTTTTTCAAAATAAAAACCACTGTTATCTACATTACAGCGCCGATAACATTATGTAGGAGATAGGGCACTTATAATCTGGTGACAGAGCCTCTTTAAGGCCTATCGAATTGTCATCGCAGTGATTGATAAAGCCTTCAAATTCATGCTTAGTGTCTACCAATAGAAAAATAATAATATTGATATAACACGTACAGAACAACGCTTTCTCTGACCAACAAGTTTCCTCGACTTAACACACGATGGTTTCCTCCCAATAATCCAAGAGGTGATTAGCTTTCAAGGGCTGCCCTTCGCTGTCCCCCTGAATTGGTGGTAGTACCGTGAATCGAAGAGGAAGTAATTATGGGTAAGTCTGAATTCTAATAACCTAATGACAAAAGAACTGTGTGCTGTAAACTGATTGTCCCTTGACATAATATCTTACCGCACGTAACATGATTAATGGGGAATTGTGGGATTCTACATCACTGTTGACTAGCCATGTGTCTGGCTCAACATCTAGAGTCTGATCAACATAGATGCTTGCATTCTGCTTAAACAAGTCAATCCCAGAAGCAATAGATCTGCTACTCAGGGGATCAATCTCTTTATGTATCTTGGGTAACCAGTAAAATGTGGCAAGATGTGGTGAACTCGGCAGCACAAATGACATATCATCCCTAATTATGACCATGGCATCTAGGCCTTCCTGTAAGATGTCTTTAAGTTGCTAAAAAAAAGTTACCCGTCGGGTCCATACCGAGAACCTGTTGCAAATACATGGTACTGTACAGGTCATGATCCAAAAGTTCCACGGTGCCCCTTTGCCAGAAGGCTTAATGATAATCAAGTCCTCTTTTTAAAGAAAGTAATATGACCCCCCTTGGACACCCACCAATCAGCAGAGAGAAAAGTCAGGGGCACTGATAGCAATACCTAACACGGTGGCTTCCATGTGCGTGCTGTGTCTATTACTGTAGCTTAGTTCTATTCAAGTGAATGGGGTTGAGCTGCAAATGCTGCGGACCCTTCTGTCTGCTGATCATTGGAGTTCTGGGGGTTAAACCTGCACTAATCACAGATTAATGGTTATTTGGTGATAAGCCATAAATGTTTCAATTTGCTAAATCCTTTTATTATTCTATTGACCACAGGGTACCAGTAGCTCACAATGACACTGGTCAAATGTTAAAAATCTTCACAAATTGGGCACAAGTTCACTTGCTATAAGTTCAAGATTGTGGTTAAAAGCAGAAGAGGTTCTCTATAGGTTCAGGAAAGTTGATCTGCAGGAAATCCACCAATCCAATCCAATCTTTTGCTCAAGGGACCACATAATCTTGTGTTGATTTAAGTAAGCCCCAGGCTATATATTCCATTAGGTTTAAGAGGACCATGCCTAGGGTTGGCGCTACAGGAAAGAGCAGAGGCACATTATACAGGGTGGGCCATTTATATGGATACACCTAAATAAAATGGGAATGGTTGGTGATATTAACTTCCTGTTTGTGGCACATTAGTATATGGGAGGGGGGAAACTTTTCAAGCTGGGTTTTGACCATGGTGGCCATTTTGAAGTCGGCCATTTTGTATCCAACTTTAGTTTTTTCAATGGGAAGAGGGTCATGTGACACATCAAACTTAACGAGAATTTCACAAGAAAAGCAATGCCTCCCGATGCCTTCAGAACAAATGCCTCCCGATCTGACCCCCTTAGAATTTTATCTTTGGGGTCATCTGAAGGCAATTGTCTATGCTGTGAAGATACGAGATGTGCAGCAACTGAAACTACGGATACTGGAAGCCTGTGCTAGCATTTCTTCTGCGGTGTTGCTATCAGTGTGTGAAGAGTGGGAGAAGAGGGTTGCATTGACAATCCAACACAATGGGCAGCACTTTGAACACATTTTATAAGTGGTCAGAAACTTGTAAATAACTCATGAAAGAATAAAGTAACGTTAAAACCAAGCACACCATTGTTTTTCTTGTGCAATTTTTGATAAGTTTGATGTGTCACATGACCCTCATCCCATTGAAAAAACTAAAGTTGGATACAAAATGGCCGACTTCAAAATGGCCACCATGGTCAACACCCAGCTTGAAAAGTTTCCCCCCTCCCATATACTAATGTGCCACAAACAGGAAGTTAATATCACCAACCATTCCGATTTTATTTAGGTGTATCCATATAAATGGCCCACCCTGTAGTTCACACATGTCACGATTTAGGGGTATGTTGACCCACTAGGCCGCTCCGACGTAGCGGATTGGCAGCTGGCCAAGTCACAGACTATGCAAAGTTTGTAGCGCAAGGGTACCTGAGATAGTCCAGACCCGGAGCGTGTAGAGGAAGCCAAGGCAAGCTAAGCAGACAGGGTTGATAGCTTTAGGTAGAAAGAGGAAGGTAATCTGTTCCGAGTGAAGAACTCTGATTTGTAGTGTCAGTGGTTTAGTGACAGACACAATAGGATCGGGAAATGGTAGTCCATTCAGAAAAGGCAACAGCCAGGGGTCTCTCTAGAAGAACTGTGGGTAGATGTAGGCGATCCACTAAATCCTGCTGGATAAAATTTGCAGCTGTTCCGGAATCCAGATAGGCAGAGGAGTGTGATGTCTCCCCAGAGATGATGGTCACAGGAATAGATAACTTGGGAGAGGCTTTGACGACTCTCCAATCAACCCTAGGTGCTGGAGTTTCCCGGCTTTTGTGGACATTGTTGCACGATATGGCCTTTAAGGCCGCAATACAGACACAGTCCTGAAGAGCGTCTCACTGTTTCTCCTGCTTGAACAATTTGATTTTGTCTACCTGCATAGGTTCCTCAGGTAGAGCAACAGGAGGAGGCAGGAGGAGGGGTATGTGGACCCACTAGGCCGCTCCGCAGTAGCGGAGTGGCAGCTGGCCAAGTCACAGTCTATGCAAAGTTCATAGCACAAGGGTACTTGAGATAGTCGAGACAGTCGCAGAGGCTTTGGCACAGATGGGGCTTGACGTGGCAGGTAGTGCCAGACGTGGCAGTTGATACCAGCCGTGGCAAATGAGAGGGAGACGCTGGCAGACGGCCAGGAGGCTGCGGTCATGGCCCTTCGCCGTGTGGTGTGGCGGCGGTCTCCGGCCGCAGTCGTTACAACACAGTAGAAGTTGGTTCAACATTAAGGGGCATTAAGGTGATTAAAGAAAGTTTTGCTGCTAAAACTCCTAGCAAACAGCTGTAATTTGTGGGGGAACCTGATAGGAAGTGCTCAATTCCTCTTCAGCACCACCACAGGAGAAAAGAAGCATTACAAGGTTCGCAACTAAAGAAATAGTAATTAAATCCTCCAGAAAGAGAAATGTTTTTTTTGTAGCCCCTCTTCACTCTGGTTTAATTGGGTTGTCTAGGTTGGGACCATTTTCCACAGTATAGGTCATCAGTATATGATCGTGGGGGTTTAAAATCCGGAGGCCGCACCGATCAGCTGTGCTGGCTGCCTCTGGGCACCAGAAGCTTTGCAGGGTCGATTCCAGAAGCAGAAAAGCAGAAGGCTCCAACCATTGTATGGTGGCTGTAATGCTGTACTGGAATAGGAGCAGAGCACGGCTGCTATACAGTGTTCGGAGCCTTCTGCTCCTGTGGATAGGTCATTAATATAAAAAAAAAAGCCCCTAACCTGGACAACCACTTTAATAAATAAGGGTCCATAGTAAGGAACTTCCCCCTAATAGTATGCTTGAAAAAAAAATGCTTTTCTTAGCCAGACAACCCCTTTAATACCACTTATTTAGTAATTTAAGTAATTTAAAATTATTGATTAGTTTGCATTCATGTTATATTTATTATCAAAGAAATATCTTCTGATTCTCCTCAAACTTTGGCTGAGGTTTTTTTCTTTTTTCTTTTATATTACCAAGCTTACATAGAATATATTTTTATTCTTTTTATGCAAAGGACAAATCATTGGAAAGCCATAAAGACAAACAGGGGGATGAAGAAACATTTCTTCCAGTGCAATTTAAGTTGAAAAATCTCCCATAAATAGCTTTTTGCAATGGATTATTGAATTCTGTGAGCTACCTGCACAGTCTGTGAGGAATAAGACTCTGGGGACTGGATGAGATGACACTAATTTCATTCAATACAGATTCTCTCTTCCGTTTTCTAACGAGATATGGTGGGTAATGCTGTATGTGAAGTGTTTTGAGACCTGCAGACCTATCTGCTTCCAAACTCAATCATTCTTACTTTTCTTGGGGTAATCAGGAATCATCCAATTAAAGTGACACAATTTGCATATAAATAATATTAATTTGCATTTTAAATATGTTTACACACAGATAGACTTAACAGTCTTCAGCGCATTTTGATTGGAACTATGTTACTGGTAACCCTAAGACTTAACCCTTGATTGTTTAGCTTAACAGAATCTTTCGTTGTCTAGATAGAAAAGGAAACAAGGACACACTGTCATAACCAATCGCTGAGAACATTTAAAAAAAAGATCTCTCCATTCTCAGTATGCAGGCTACCATTAATAGCACTTGTATTGTACTGTTATGCCTTAATGATCCAAAGGAAGACAAAAAGGCAAAAGTCAAATTTCCTCTAAATTGGAAAAATTATTCCCAACCCCATGTGGTGATTGAACAAGATGAAATTGTACCTGTGTAGCAAAAGTGGTATCGATATTATTGCTACTAGGCTAATATATGGTGCCTCATGGAGGAAACATAAGGCAGATCATGAAGTGCCAACGAGTCCATATTGTGGGGGGCAATATGTGTCGCCATTAGAGATGAGAACATTTCCTGAAATTAGTTTTGAGTTGAATTCGATTAAATTGACAATCCAATTAGATTCGGTCCGAATAAATTCATGGTGAATCGCAAGTTACCCGTTACTCCAAACCCCTAAAATAAAATAAAAATACCCTATTTACCTCCCCTGGTCTCCGGTAGCGACTCATACATACCTACTCGCATTGGCTGGTATCTGTTGAGCTGGCCTCCTGAGATGATGTTTTGTATGAGGACTTAATCGGGATTGGGGTTTAGGAGAACTAATACTAGTTAAACCCTGAGCAGTACACTAGTATGTAGTTACAATTTAGTGTGTGCTTTATTCCACAAGACATCTATCGAAGAAATATGCCAGGTCGACATCTCTTTAATTCCAGACACCTACAAAAATTTCTTAGGTGTCAAAAAACATTTTTCAGATGTTAATTTGTATTAGCGATATGCCGAAGGGGTAGTTTTATGGGTCATACCACTATTCTGCAGAACATTGCTTAGGAGTTACGATTCTGTTCTTGCTTTTGGGTGGTATATGGGCTTTAATTATAAGAGTTTGCAGCATATATTTATACACAAGAATAAACAGTTTCGCAAATACTGTATAAGATATTAAGCTATCTTTTACTAGTAAGAAGTCAGATAATTATGGATTCTTCCAGTCACCAGGGCATCATGGCATTCTCTCAGTGAGGATTTATTACAGGAAAGGTCCTTCAGTGACAGAGGTAGTATCAACACGGTTGGCCCTATCGGACCTTCATTAGAGTCATGCAAGAGTAGCAACGTCTCAGTCTCTGCTTAAACCTACAGTACAATCCAATTACGACTACTGCAGTATGTGTGATGGACAGAGGTGACAAGTTCCTTGTAATAGAGAGACCTCTGCAGATCATTAAAGAAAGTAGAGCCTAAATACAAGGAAAAATGTGGTTATACATAGTAGGAAGAAAAGTCAAAATTGAAAGGTCACATCTGGTTATCTTCTCCCATGTCTTTCAGAATGAATCATCATGGAGCCATAATAGAGGCAACTTACGTTCATCCGGAAAACATAAAAGTCATTTTTAAAACTATAACAAATTATGCTCATTAGAAAAAAAAAAATCCTTGTGTATCACTAAGTAACAAATCGAGAGTAATGCTAGTTTTTAAAACCTCTTATATAAATAACTTAAATAAAAATGTGCGAATGAAACTTTATATTTACAACTTTATTAATTTCATTTAAATTTTTTTCACCAAGCAATACAATAGGACATGGCATACAAAGTTAAAACTTACAAATGGCATCAATATTAGAACGGATGCACATTCAAAAAAGACCACTGTGTCATGTATAATAATTAGAATGTTAGGGTATAACCCAATTTATCATAACTAAACAGTGAAAACAAAGTCTATGGCACTGACGGAAACAGCTGACCACAGCACAGTTTCCGTCATTGCCATAGACTTTGAATGGAGCGTCAGGGAGCATGATCGACTGCCACTTTATTCAACTCCTTCTGGCAGCGGTCTAGTCGCTTGGGGAATGGTGGACATGGGACCACCGTCTTGGCCATTGGTAGGGGTCCAGCAGTCGACCCCCAACGATCTAACAGCTATCGGCTATCCGGTAGATAGGTGATAGTTTGCTATTGCCGGAATACCCCTTTTAGTAACTGTAGCCTATACTCCAAGAATCCTAACAGTGAGGCTAGCAGGGTTGGACCAGCCCATCTGAATAGCAGTGAACCCTCCCGTGAGCCCAGGTTCTGACATAGTATTAGGCTCCAAAGGACCAGCAGAAGACAACACCATTCGAAGGTGATTTGGCGCCAATCACTGGTTGCTAGTGCCGTTCATATTTGTTGATTCACACATAACCTATTAGATTGTATTAATGACCCTTGTGTGCAATGCTAATTGTGTTTTATGCATGCAATTAAAGGATGCAGTCACAGGATGCAATTAAAAGCAGACGTGCACATTTTCTGTATAAATTGATGGTGGACCCTCAGAATCATATCTTCTTGGTGGGCCCAAGATACCCCATTCTCACACCAAAGACTAGCCTATTCATTCAATAGAAAGACTAGCTTCACAAAGAATTTATAAAACAAATTTGTGTTTTTTAACTAAAGTCAGAAGTGGAACGTAAAGAAAAGGTCTTTACCTATGAACAAAAATGGCATTAAAACTCCACTATGTGAGCAAGTCCTTATGATGATTCTCACACAAAAGGAGAAGCAAAACCTAGAAGTGAGAAAGGAAGAGGTGGGTGATGTAAATGTGCCTACACATTCAAACATTAGAGGCGTATTAATTTGTATTGTATAAGTGATGAGCCTACCCTAACCCTAACCTACTAAAAGACGTGTTTCTGAAATATAATTTTTTTGCTATTTAATAAAGTTTGATAATCGAGCATCTTTCTGTCTATTTGTCTTTTTATACTTTTTTAGTGTCTTCACTTGTTGCCAAAACCAAGCAGTAGTCGAGTGAAAATTCTGCTTTGTTTTACCAAATACATTCAGTCAGTTGACGAGCAATCATGGATGACGGACTGTATGACTCAATCACAACCACTTAGATAATAGCCCTTTTATAGACGAAGTTGCCGGAGGCTCCATCTGGACAGTGCACCCACAAAATCTTTTTGCTGTATTTAGCACACTTCCACAATGATAGATCGTTCTCTGTATTATTACCTTGTATCTGAATTGTGTATCCTTTTTTTTTATTAATAATCCTGTTGTACAAGTTCTGGTAATAATTTAGTGGTCCTCCTTGTGATTGCCGTTATTAAATGCATATGTATTTTAACCCCTTAGTGACTCGCCTATTTAAGGCCTTAATGACCAAGCCATATTTTAAGTTTTTCCATCGTCCCATTCCAAGAGCTATAACTTTTTTATTTTTGCATCGTCATAGCTGTATAAGGTCTTGTTTTTTGCGGGACAAGTTGTATTATTTAATCGCACCATTTTGGGGTACATAGGATTTATTTATTAACTTTGTTAACTTTTTCTTGAGGGGAATAGAAAAAAAACAGCAATTTTGCCACACTTTTTTGCGTCCTAAGTCTGCGCCGTTTACCGTGTGGTAGAAATAACACAATAACTTTATTCAGCGGGGTGTTACGATTGCAACAATACCAAATTTATATAGTTTTCTTATGTTTTACTACTTTTACACAGTAAAAATACTTTTTTTTTCAAAATGATTTGTTTTTGTGTCTCCATATTTGCAGAGCCGTAACGTTTTATTTTCCCACCGATGCAGCTGTATGAGGGATTTTTTTTTTGCCGGATGACTTGTAGTTTTTTTTTTAAACCATTTTGAAGTAGATGTAACTTTTTGATCACTTTTTATAAAAAATTTTTAAGGCAGGATTCACCGTGCGGGTTAAATAATGTAATAAATGTATAGTTTGGGTTGTTATGGACACTGATATACCAAATATGTGTAACTTTTTTTTACAGTTTTTTTTGTTTTTAATAATAAAGCATTATTTAAGGGGAAAAAAAAGGGTTTTTCCATTTAATTATTTTTTCACTTTTTTTTTTTAATTAGCGTTATTAATTTTTTTAACTTTTTTACTACACTGCAATATTTTTGTATTGCAGTGTATTAGTGGCTGTCCGTGTAAAATGGACAGGCATCTGCTAGGCCATGTCTCTGGCATGGCCTAGCAGCCATAACTAGTGGCAGACCTGGGGACCTTTATTAGGCCCCCTGGCTACCATAGAAGACACTGACACCCTGCGATCTTATGCAGGGTGTCGGTGGGGTGAGAAAGGGAGCGCCCTCCCTCTCTCCAAAACCACTCAGAAGCGATTCTCGCTATTGAGCGCCACATCTGAGGGGTTAAACGAGCGAGATCGATACTGATATCGATCTCACCCGTTAGAGCAGGGCTGCTCCCTGCTCTCAGCTACCTCTGGTACCTGAGAACAGGGAGATTTAACGGCTCCCTGCTCTATTTATTTAATCTGATGTAGTGCCGTAAAAAGGCTATTGCATCGAAATAAAGGCCATTAGTGGCCGCCGTAAAAACACTAATGGGCGGTCACTAACGGGTTAATTATTAAGGGAGGCCTTTTCCAATATGCAACATGGAGGCCTCAGCAAAATACAAAACCTTATTAATTGTGCAAAATAGGTATTACCCGGGATTGTCTTGTTAAAAGAACACTTTTAAAAACCCTATTAGGGCATTCTGGATTAATAGAGTACAGATGTAGCAATCCTTAACTTGACTCTTAACGCATTAAGTACACACTAACAAAGAACTGTAACTATTCAATGGCTTTTGTTGTGTGACATCACGCTGCAGCAAAGTATCAGTCAAGTTAACCCCTTCCCAACATCCTCCGTTTATATATATGGCAGAGGCCGGGAAAGAAAGTATGAACCTGAGCCCGTTAGGAAAAGGGAGCGTCTGCACTAGCATCGTGAAGGGGCGCGATGAGACTGCCGATGGTTGTTATGGCAGGCTGGGAGACTAATGAAGGCCCCCGGTTCTGCCATACTTGTGATCTTATTAAGCTCTGTCAGATGCAGGGCTTAAGAGGAGCCTGTAAAAATCTGGATATACTGCAGTACATTAGTATTGCAGTATATCGTGTAAGCTATCCATCGATTGCTGGTTCAAGTCCCCTAGGGGGTCTAATAAAAAAGTAAAATACAGTTAAATAAAAAAATGTTTTTATATGTATAGAAACAAAATATTAAAGGAAAACAAAAAACCTTTTCCAATTTTCCCCAAAATGTGAAGAGCAACTGCAAAAAGTGTCTCCCTCTCTTAAGGACCTACAGTAGCTTGTCCATTCTTTTCACTGACAGCCCATTGATTTCCATAGATGAGTCTTCCCTAAAGCCTTTGTAGCAAGTGAGCGAGTGACTTAGGGACCTTGGCGCTGTTCCGTCTAAATTAGGTCATCCAAAACAGTGGCAAATAAATATTGCTGTATAGCGCCAAATAATTTGCCATAATTAACTACGGTAGTTAATGAGTTCATGATAACAGGCAGGGCAGAGAAGGAATTCATGTCTGAAACCCTGCTGGTCTAGGGCAGTAAAGGGTTTAATGTCAGTATTTCTGGTGGTGTAGGGCAGAGAAAGGGTAATGTTGCATACCTGGTATTTAATGGGTTACTCACCACTTTAGGCTCCAGCATTGTCCCCCTTGAAGGAAGGCTGAGTTTAGAATGGACAGACCCACCCCCACACAGAATGCTCCTAATGGTTAACACTTCTGTTACACAGACTTATCTCCATACCCTCATCTCTCTCACAGACCATTGCAATTGGTCTTCCTCTCTGTTACACAGACTACTTTCAATTCCCCCATCTCTCTGACTGCTCTATATGCCCCCTCACAGATTGCTTTTCATGACCCCTCACAGACTGCCTCCTATTGTCCCCCTCTCACACAGACTGCTTCTTATGCCCTTTCTCACATACGCTCTCCTCTTCACACAAATTGCTCCCAATTCCCCCCTCCACACAGACTGCTCATCTCCTCCACACAGACTGCTCCTCTCCTCCACACAGACTGCTCCTCTCCTTCACACAGACTGCTCCTCTCCTTCACACAGACTGCTCCTCTCCTCCACACAAAATGCTCCTCTCCTCCACACAGACTGCTCCTCTCCTTCACACAGACTGCACCCTCCCTCTACACCGACTGCTACTCTCCTCCACACAGAGTTTTTCCTCCCTCCACCAGGACTCTTCCTCCCTCCCTCCACATAGACTGCTCCTTCCACATAGACTGCTCCTTCCTTTCACACAGACCGCTCCTCCGCTTCACACAGACTGTTTCCTACCTCCACATAGACTGCTCCTTCCTCCACACAGACTGCTCTGACCTTTCAGACAGACTGCTCCGTTCTTTCACACAGGCTGCTCCTCCGCTTCACATAGACTGCTCCTCCCTCCACACAGACTGCTCTTTCCTTTCACACAGGCTGGTCTTCCACTTCACACAGACCGTTTCCTCCCTTCACACAGACCTCTCCTCCACATAGACTGCTCCTCCGCTTCACAACGACTGCTCCCTCCCTCCACACAGACTGCTCCCTATGCCCCCTCTCTCACACTACCTTCCAATTTTCATGAAACACCACTTTAATGGTTATTTATTAATCCTGGAAGACCCCCTAGCGGACAACACTGAAGATGTATATATGCAGCTATTATAGAGATCAATAGGAGCTGTGGTGCTATGTTATTAATACTGCATTGTCTGTTATGAAAACTTAACCTGCTGAATACATTTGTAACATATTGCACTGCAATGCCAGATATTACTTTGGATGAAATTATCCTTTTAAAAAAATTAGCTTGAGATGAAAATATCCAGTTTTCTGATACTTTAGAAATAGGTATTTATGTACAAAATCTGTCTTCAACATTTTAAGGTCACAAAGATTAGTTGATGCGGCTAGATTATTTCCCCTCTGCCGTATGTTCGGAGATGGTGTTCAAAATATCACACAGAGCTTACATATCCCCTCATAGGCGGTACCTTATTGGAAATTCCTCTGATCACACTTGCTAAAAATGTGGGGACCCTCTTACAGACTTCTTACACTGTATATGGTCATGTCCACACATACATTCCTTTTGGATACGGATATGGAAATTTGTGTTAGATCACTTTAATGTCAGGAAAGGGAGACAGACAGGTGAGCCCTAATCTACCCGCCACTCAGTCCCTGCCTACTTGCACAGCCCGTCCTAGGCGATGGCGTACAACTGGGCGACGGTCCCTACGCTCAATATGTGCACGACAGACAAACAAGACAAGGAAACACAAAAGCAAAGGAATGTGGGGCAGTTGCCCACGGTGACACCGTGAGCAACAGAGTAGTGGATGAGCCGAGTCAAACCAGGAGTGTACGTGGTAACAAATGCAGAGCAGGAGAATAGTCATTCAAGCCAGGGTCAATATGAAGCAGAGATCAATGGTAAACGCAGGAACAGCAGAGCCAGGAAGCAAGAGAATCACAGGCAAAGCACAAGCAGCAAATGAAGGTATAAGTAGACCAAGGTCGGGAGCTAGAACCGTCTGGCCGGGCTGCGATAGGCTCTCCTACTCCTCAGCCTACCAGCCTGAGTGGTAGCAGATCGAGTCACTCTAGTAGACCTAGGAACAGATGCAGGCTGATTAACCACGGGCGTCGACACAGAAGCTGTGTCAGGGAAATCCTTCACAATCATCTATAGCCCTTTTGCCCGGACACGATGAAATGAGGTTTCTTTAGTATTCTACCACCACAAATACACAATTGTCCAAGATTGGATGAAAACAGTTTTTTTAATATTCCAGTTGCTGAACGAAAGGCACTTTGCAATGTTGGATAGGGACTCCCCCTTTCATCCTACACATCTGCCGGGACAAGCTTTGTTTTCTGTGCTTTCCCACAGAGACACAGCAGTATTCGTTTAAGTCATCTCCATATAAAACATTTACTTGGGGCAATGATTATGACATCTGAACATCTTCCATCAGGAATCATAATGCCATTTTAAAGGATATATTAGGAGAAAGAAAATGTATATTCCCAGTGGAAGATAGGAATCCGCTTAAAGGGAAAAGTCTCAAAGGGATTAATAAAATGTATTTTGTACCATTCTAAACTATTAATTATATATGCAGAAATATACATGCTTGTGCTTTATTTCTAACACAATTTGAAAATTAGAAACAATAAAGAATTTGCAGAATTGAATAAATTTGATAAATAACATAATTTACAGCAATTTCTAAAAAGCTTAATTTACTTTATTGCCTCAATAAGACAACCCCATTGGAAAATTAGGCTAGTCCGCCCATAAGTTTATCACTACAGATTAGTCTTCAGAAACCTCCGGCCTTGAGATGTTATCGCTTGCGGTAGCCAGGGATTTCAGCCAGCCAGGGATTTTCCATGCAGCAGCCAGATATCAATGGCCGTCTATTTAATACATGGATGAACCAGGTTCGCTAGAGCAAAAACTTTGAATTAGGCCTTATTCACATGAACGTGTCCGTTTTGCGTGCGCAAAAAACGCTGCATTTTGCGCGCGCAAAAGTTTCGTGTGGCATCAGTATGTGGTGCGTGCCTGCGTGATTTCCGCGCATATGGCAGCATGATGACACTCTGTTTTTATGTTTACAAACATAAAAGCAGGAGGTGCTTTTCTTGTTTCATTAATTTATTAAACTACTGTAGCGCGAATCACGCGCCCCACACGGAGGTGCTTCCGTGTGCCGTGCGCAATTTTCACGCACCCATTGACTTCAATGGGTGTGTGATGCACGAAAAACAGCCAAGTATAGGACATGTCGTGAGTTTTGCACAGTGCACATACGCTGCGTGAAAATCACGGACTGTCTGATCGGCCACATTCATAATACACGTTCGTGTGAATAAGGCCTTATTAGTAGCTCTCTACTCTGTCTCAAAGATGGGGGGCGGTGGAAGCAGGTGCCGCTCCTTCTGGCAACCCCTGCTGCCAGGTTGCTTACCCCATCCGCTGGCGTCCTGGTCCTTCTGCATGCATGTCCGTGGCCGTGGGCATTCTGCCTCTCTTAAGTGGGCATAGATGGTGATGTGACTCGCCGACGTGTGCTGCCTCCTCTTAACCATCACAAATCTGTGTCCCATTGGGCCCGCATGCTCCCTTGCGGATTCTTAAAGGGCCTGCGCGCACGCACTCAAATCATTCCCCAACTAATCCCAGATGTCCAGTACATATTTAAAGCAGTTTTACTGGTCACCTAACACCTGAGGAACTTTGGTTCAACGTTAGTTTGTTCCTGTGAAGGTTCCACTGCTGTGTTCCATAACTCTGAGCATCTATTTTGGCCTATCTCCATCTCACGTACTGGTACTACCTGTCTCGACTCACTGTCTGGTTTGCGCCCCTGCATAGACTCAGCTTGCCCTGACTACAGCCAGACCCTGACCATCCACTTGCCTGACCTTCTGGTGTATGGCACCGGTGTCTCCTTATACATTGGGCCAGCTGCTACTTATACCAGGACCACCACAGAAGATTGCAACCTGTTGGTCTCCCGCAGCGAAGTCCAGTTCCCCATATAGGGGTTAAAGGGTGAATATCTAGGAGGCCCCTGAGGCAACGCCCTTAGAGGTGGCCCAAAGTCAAACCGTTTAAGTAGCACAGTGGGTCCACAACACGCTGGATATTACAGGGGGTCGTTAGCAGTGTGGGAACAACTATATGGTTTGTACTATTGTAACTATTTCAAGGTAATAAATATAGGCAATACTATGGGAATGACACTGTAGACACTATGGTATTGTCATGAGGATATGACCAGGAGCAGTTTAGATGGTATGACCATAGTATTCAATTTCTAGGCCTGATATCTGAATATACTTGTCATGGCACTATGTGTACTTGTTAATCTTTATTATAATCATTTTGGGGCATGAGGGCACCAATTTACTTTCCACTTCTGGCAGAAAGGATAGAATTGCCCCTGTGCAAACTAATATATACAATTTATTGTAGGTGATGATTTTTTCAATAATATACTTACAACTAAAGAAATTTATACCAAAAGCAAATTCCTTTTTTTTAAGCTGGAGATAAATACAAGTATTAAGTGAACACTGTTTTCTCATAAGTACCAGCATTCAGAATGAAAAAAGAGTATTTTAACACAATAGACAAAGGACCTAATGTCTTTATAATGATTTAGTCTGAGATTTTAACAATTACATTTCTAAGATGACTTATCAAGCTTACTTTTTTTATAATGAAATGTATTCTCTAAAATAATAAACATGAAAAATTATTTGTGGTCCTAGATTTTATGAGATAATTCAGCTAAAAATATATTATCATTATTACTAATTTAATATTGTTGGACAAGCACAAGTGCACTGATCTCCGCTGCTTTAGCCGACTATCAGACCTCAAGCCTAGGGATTGAAGTCAGACTCATCTTATCGTATCTCCTAGGCTGTGTAAACTTGCTGGTAAGCATACATCATAACTTTTTTTTTGCCTATTGGAAGATTACCGAGAATTAGGTTCCAGCTCTATACAAGCTCAGAGTTTTAACGACCAGTAATACGGCACCCATAGAATTTATTTAATATTAATAACCGAGAATATTTTTGAAGCTGTTCTGACCAACGGAGAGAAATTTACATCGGTCCTAAAACCCACACCTTTCTCTTAAATCCAGCCATACTAGTAAGGTGCCTTGCTGATGATTGCTTAGAAATCCTTCTATGCTCTACCACCATCACTAGTGCATGAAAAACCCCAAAAACTAGGTTTAGTAGGTTTAGTAGGTTTAGTTAATTGCATGGAGATCTTCCAATATATCCTACAATCTTTTTGTGCAATAATGAATGGTTCTGACCATCAGAAGTGCTCAATAGCCCCACCCCTACACAATTTTATTTTATTTTTTTAAATGTTGCATTGCCTAAAAAAATTGCTATTTATGGCTAGCTTAGACAACATTCCAATTTTGCATCTCTTCACTCAAATTAAGAACCAGAAACAGCACCACTTTTTGTCCATTGACTGGAAACAGACAGGAAATATTACTGTGGACAAAAAAAAGCAAAAATTGGATCACTGAGACAGATGAATCCAGATTTCTGTGGCACCATGCTGATGGGAGGATCAGAATTTGGCGCAAGCAGCATAAATTGATGAACCCCTTGTGGCCGACCAAATTCATCCCTATATGTCAGTTGTTTACTCTTTCGGCTAAAGTGTCCGTCTGCCAAACTGCGAAGAGCTATTGTTTCTGCTTGGGCCAATATTCGTGGAGAAAAATTTCAACAGCGAGTGGAATCTATGCCACGACTAATTGCTGCGGTAGTGAAGGCCAAAGTTGGCCCAGTGCAGTACTAGATGAGTGTATGTGTGTCACAGTGTTTATATATTTTTAAATGCATGTATATGCGTGTGAATGTGTCTATGTGAATGTATGTATACACCGATCAGCCATAACATTAAAACCACTGACAGTTGAAGTGAATAACATTGATTATATAATCACAATGGCGCTTGTCAGGGGGTTAGACATAATAAGTAGTAAGTAAACAGTCAGTTCTTGAAGTTGATGTGTTGGAAGTAGGAAAAATGGGCAAGAGTAAGGATTTTGGCGACTTTGACAAGGACCAAAATGTAATGGCTGGATGACTGGGTCAAACATCTCCAAAATGGTAGGTCACTCTGCCCATGTCCGGTGCTACGGCGGAGTAACCTAGGGGGTCCACATACCCCACAGCTGTGACATTTCCCAGATCTTAATCCGATCGTGCATCTATTGGATGTGCTGGGGGAAAAAAAAGTCTAAATTATCAAGCACGTCAATATGCCATTCAATGACCACCAATTTAATGGACCTCAATATTTGCAACAAAATAAAGAAAATCATATAACATTAATAGTGAGAAAATGTGTGGATCCTACCAGGCTTGTACATGGATTGAGCATGTAACTTTCACTGTGTTGCTTAGAGAAGGTTCAGAGGCTTTATCACAACAGGTCTGAAATAAAGAGACAGTAGCAACTATCTCTAACTCACCGTACTTCTAGCAGAACAACAGGGCAGATAAACCCCTCTGTTTTTGCATCACCTCTGCCATATATTGATAGTGGGTAGGATTGGATTTTCTACAGGTTGTTGGAATGAATGACAACCCATATTTTTGTTATTTTTTTGTCCTGTGAGTCTATTTATACCTTTTTAATGGTAATGATTAAAAATCAATTTTTAAGTAGCAACCTCTGCTGACCTGGAAAAATAAGGACTGAAAAAATCTGTTGCAAATATCTTGGTGTCAGATAACACAGGACAACTTCACAGGTCTTGTGGAGTCCATGCCTTGATAGTAGGGTTGCCAACCGTCCGTAAGTTTACGGACAGTCCACAAAAACGGGTGTTTTTTTCTGTCGTTCGTAGCGTCCGGCAGAAAAAAGCACTGTCCGGGATTTTTCTGCAGTCTCCAGGAACTTTGCACCGCGCATGCGGAAAAATGTACATGCGCAGTGCAAAGGAATAGTAGGCTGCGACCAGGCATATTTTCGGATTCAGTGGAATCTGAAAATATGCAGGCTGGCCGCTGCCAAGTGAGGTCGGTGCCGGGAGTGGACCAATCCAGTCACCTGACACGAGGTCAGGTGACTGGACTCAGTGCCGTCATTAGGGGTGTGCGACCTGTGCGAGTGCACAGGGCGCTGTACCCTCCCACCTTGTAGGGGGCGAGACTGGGCTCTGCCTCTACTCTGTGCTCTGCTCTTCGTTACACACACGGAGTAGGAGCCGAGGAGCAAGAGAAGAGGAGGAAACTCCGCCCACGGCCCGTTCTGCAAGAAACCTGTGATTCTGTCAGCAAGGAGAGATGGTGAGTATCTATGTGTGTCTGTGTGTATATACAGTATGTGTCTCTGTGTATACAGTATGTGTCTCTATGTATACAGTATGTGTCTCTGTGTGTAAACAGTATGTGTCTCTGTGAGTATACAGTATGTGTCTCTGTGTATATAAAGTATGTGTCTCTGTGTTTGTATGTGTATATGTTACAGTATGTGTGTGTGTATATGTGTCTGCATGTGTTTATGTCTCTTAATAAAAGTGTGTTCAATATTAAAGTAGAACAGATAAAACGAAGATATCTGTGCTGCCCCTATATACCCTGCTGCCCCCTATATACCCTGCTGCCTACTATATACCCTGCTGTCTGCTATATACCCTGCTGCCCCTTATATACCTTGCTGCCCCCTATATAACCTGCTGTCCCTATATATCCTGCTGCCCCTTATATACCCTGTGGCCTCTTATATACCCTGCTGACCCTATATAATCTGCTGCCCCTTATATACCCTGCTGCCCCTTATATAACTTGCCGCCTCCTATATACCCTGCTGCACCTTATATACCCTGCTACCTCCTATATACCCTGCTGCCCTTTATATACCCTGCTGCCCCTATATTC
This sequence comes from Rhinoderma darwinii, assembly GCF_050947455.1. Classification (NCBI taxonomy): domain Eukaryota; kingdom Metazoa; phylum Chordata; class Amphibia; order Anura; family Rhinodermatidae; genus Rhinoderma; species Rhinoderma darwinii. The sequence goes on from NC_134691.1 coordinate 31,509,089, forward strand.
CTTGTTGCCCCGATATACCCTGCTGCCCCTATATACCCTGCTGTCCCTATATACCTTGCTACCCCCTATATACCCTGATGCCCCTATATACCCTGCTGCCTCTTATATATCCTGATGCCCCTATATACCCTGCTGACTCTTATATAGCCTGCTGCCTCCCATATACCCTGCTGCCCCTATATAACCTGCTGTCCCTAATATACCCTGCTGCCCCCTATATACTCTGCTGCACCCTATATATACACAACCTGCTGCCCCTTATATAACTTGCTGCCCCTTTTATACCCTGCTGCCCCTTATAAACCCTGCTGCCCTTTATACACTCTGCTGCCCCTTATATACCCTGCTGCCCTTTATATACTCTGCTGCCCTTATATATGCCTGTGTGTGTGTGTGTGTGTGTGTGTGTGTGTTTATATGTGTCTGTGGGTATAGTTATTATCTACGACATTATCTGCACAAAGAGAGTTATCACTGTGTGTTCTCTGTGATGTTACATAGGAATGCAGGTAACATCTATGACATTATCTGTACTCAGAGAGTTATCACTGCATGTTATCTGTGGTGTTATATAGGCCTGCAGGTAACATCTACTACATTATCTGTACTCAGAGAGTTATCACTGCGTGTTATCGGTGGTGTTACATAGGTAACGTCTACTACATCACCTGTACAATTATTACTGTGTGTTATCTGCGGTGTTACATAGGGCTGCACGTGAAATATACAACATTATCTGTACTCAGAGTGATCACTGTGGGTTATCTGTGGTGTTACATAGGACTGCAGGTAATATCTACAACATTATCTGTACTCAGAGAGTTATCACTGCGTGTTATCAGTGGTGTTACATAGGACTGCAGGTAACATCTACTACATTATCTGTAAAAAGATAGTTATCACTGTGTGTTATCTGTGGTGTTACATAGGACTGCAGGTAACGTCTACTACTTAATCTGTACAGTTATTACTGTGTGTTATCTGTGGTGTTACATAGAACTGCATGTGAAATCTACTACATTGTCTGTACTGGGTATAAATGTGTAAAGGGTTTGCTAGACACAGGTTCTGTGTCGACGCCCGGGGTTAATAAGCCCTCATCAGCTCCAAGGTCTGCTAGAGTGACGCGATCTGTTACCACTCAGGCTTGCAGGCTGAGGAGAGGGAGAAACTATCACAGCCTGGCCTGACGGCTCTAGCTCCCGCCCTTGGTCTATTTATACCCTCATTTGCAGCATGCTCCTTGCCTGTGATTGTCTGGTTTCCTGGCTCTGCAATTCCTGCTATTCACCCGATTGACTGCTGTTACTTCTTGACCCTGACTTGCCTGACTATTCTCCTGCTCTGATTTGCTACTACCTACTCCCCTGGTTTGATTCGACTCGTTCACCACTGCCTGTTGCTTACGGTGTTTCCGTGGGCAACTGCCCCTACCCCCCCTTGCTGCTGTGTGCCCTTGTCTTGTGTTATCTGTCTTGCACTTACTGAGCGTAGGGACCATCGCCCAGTTGTACGCCGTCACTTAGGACGGGCCGTGCAAGTAGGCAGGGACTGAGTTTCGGGTAGATTAGGGCTCACCTGTCCGTCTTACTACCCCGATTCATTACAAAATGGGTCTGTTTGTGAATGTGTCTTTGTGCTTGTATATATGTGCCTTTTATGTATTTGTATATGTTCCTGTCTGTGTATTTATCTGCCAGTGTGTGTGTGTGTGTGTGTGTGTGTGTGTGTGTGTGTGTGTGTATATGTGTTTGTACATCTATATATTTACCTGTATGTATATATTCCAAAATGTGTGTAGGTATATTTGCCTGTACACTACCGTTCAAAAGAGTTTGGGGTCACACAGACAATTTTGTGTTTTCCATGAAAACTCACACTTATATTTATCAAATGTGTTGCAAAATGACTAGAAAATATAGTCAAGACATTGACAAAGTTAGAAATAATGATTTTTATTTGAAATAATAATTTTCCCCTTCAAACTTTGCTTTCGTCAAAGAATGCTCCATTTGCAGCAATTACAGCATTGCAGACCTTTGGAATTCTAGCTGTTAATTTGCTGAGGTAATCGGGAGAAATTTCAACCCATGCTTCCAGAAGCCCCTCCCACAAGTTGGATTGGCTTGATGGGCACTTCTTGCGTACCATACGGTCAAGCTGCTCCCACAACAGCTCTATGGGGTTGAGATCTGGTGACTGCGCTGGCCACTCCATTACAGATAGAATACCAGCTGCCTGCTTCTTCCCTAAATAGTTCTTGCATAATTTGGAGGTGTGCTTTGGGTCATTGTCCTGTTGTAGGATGAAATTGGCTCCAATCAAGCGTTGTCCACAGGGTATGGCATGGCGTTGCAAAATGTAGTGATAGCCTTCCTTATTCAAAATCCCTTTTACCTTGTACAAATCTCCCACTTTACCAGCACCAAAGCAACCCCAGACCATCACATTACCTCCACCATGCTTGACAGATGGCGTCAGGCACTCTTCCAGCATCTTTTCAGTTGTTCTGCGTCTCACAAATGTTCTTCTGTGTGATCTAAACACTTCAAACTTCGATTCATCTGTCCATAACACTTTTTTCCAATCTTCCTCTGTCCAATGTCTGTGTGCTTTTGCCCATATTAATCTTTTCCTTTTATTAGCCAGTCTCAGATATGGCTTTTTCTTTGCCACTCTGCCCTGAAGGCCAGCATCCCGGAGTCGCCTCTTCACTGTAGACGTTGACACTGGCGTTTTGTGGATAATATTTAATGAAGCTGCCAGTTGAGGACCTGTGAGGCGTCTATTTCTCAAACTAGAGACTCTAATGTACTTGTCTTGTTGCTCAGTTGTGCAGCGGGGCCTCCCACTTCTCTTTCTACTCTGGTTAGAGCCTGTTTGTGCTGTCCTCTGAAGGGAGTAGTACATACCGTTGTAGGAAATCTTCTGTTTCTTGGCAATTTTTCACATGGAATAGCCTTCATTTCTAAGAAAAAGAATAGACTGTCGAGTTTCACATGAAAGCTCTCTTTTTCAAAACATTTGGACAGTTTAATCGAACCCACAAATGTAATGCTCCAGATTCTCAACTAGCTCAAAGGAAGGTCAGTTTTATAGCTCCTCTAAACAGCAAAACTGTTTACAGCGGTGCTAACATAATTGCACAAGGGTTTTCAAGTGTTTTCTAATCATCCATTGGCCTTCTAACACAGTTAGCAAACACAATGTACCATTAGAACACTGGAGTGATGGTTGCTGGAAATGGGCCTCTATACACCTATGTAGATATTGCATTAAAAACAAGACGTTTGCAGCTAGAATAGTCATTTAGCACATTAACAATGTATAGAGTGTATTTCTGATTAATTTAATGTTATCTTCATTGAAAAAAACTGTGCTTTTCTTTCAATAATAAGGAAATTTCTAAGTGACCCTAAACTTTTGAACGGTAGTGTATGTCTAAATATCTGTCTTTATATATGTACAGTATATATTTCCAGTATGTGCGTGTCTATATATGTGGTTAATTTTTGGTTTGTGTAGGGGGCGGCAATAGAGAGACCCGCACAGGGCGCCATTCTCCTTACGGCCGGCCCTGACTGGACTGGTCAAGTCCTGTTCCGCTGCTGACCCCAGTCAAAAGTGACCTCCTCCTCCTGACGGTGAGTGGTGTGAGGCAGAGACGAGAATAGTAGCGGTAGGCTATCGCTCTCTGCTCTGTTTTTACTAAGTACAAGTGAAAAGGGGGAGGCTGTGCGGTGCTACTTGCAACGGAAGGAGGGGAGCTATCTAGAAGGGGGGCTATGTGTGGCTATCTACAAGGGGGTCTGTGTTTGGCTATCTACAAGGGGGGCTGTGTGTGGCGCTATCTACAAGGGGGGGCTGTGTGGCACTATCTACCACATGGGGCTGTGTGTGGTGCTATCTACAAGGGGGGCTGTGTGTCGTGCTATCTACAAGAAGGGGCTGTGTGTGGCGTCTTCTACAAGGGGGGCTGTGTGTGGCTATCTACAGGGGGGCTGTGTGGTGCTATCTACAAGGGGGGCTGTGTGTGTGGCTATCTACAAGGGGGGCTGTGTGGCTATCTACAAGGGGGCTGTGTGGCGCTATCTACAAGTGGGCTGTGTGGCGCTATCTACAAGGGGGGTGTGTATAGCTATCTACAAGGGGGGCTGTGTGGCTATCTACAATGTGGGCTGTGTGGCGCTATCTACAATGGGGCTGTGTGGCACTATCTACATGGGGGGCTTTGTGTGGCTATCTACAAGGGGGCTGTGTGTGGCTATCTACAAGGGGGGGCTGTGTGTGGCTATCTACCATGGAGGGCTGTGTGTGGCTATCTACAAGGGGGGGCTGTGTGGAGCACTATCTACAATGGGAAGCTGTGTGGCGCTATCTACAAGGGGGGCTGTGTGGCTATCTACAAGGGGGGCTGTGTGTGGTGTTATCTGCAGAGGGCTCGGTTACTGAGTGGGCACTTTATTGTGTCAAGCACTGAGGGATCATTATTACCATCTGGATCACTGGATTACGAGTTTGTTTAGAGGATGGGGTATAAGTGTGGAGGATGGTGGAAAAGCGGCATACCAACATGTCTGTGTGTCACATTCTGCGGAGACGAGTCGTGGCTGGAATAAGTTATCACAGTGGTCTGGGCCAGATGGAGAAAAAAGGGGAAAGTGAATGACTCTAATCAGAGAAAACATCACCTAAGTTAGCGGGGGAAAGCTACAAACGGAGCTGTGATTGGTGAGTCGCTCCTAGCACACTGCACATTGCATAGGCAATGATTTTGTAATGTGTCCGTAAAAATTTTGGTCTGTCCGTGAATTTTAGCTCAGTTGTCCAGAAATTTCAGAAGTGAAGGTTGGCAACCCTGCTTGATAGGTCAGCATTGTTTTGGGGGCAAGAAAGGGACCTGCACAATATTAGGCAGGTAGTTTTAAAGAGGCTCTGTCACCACATTATCAGTGGCCTATCTCCTACATAAGGAGATGGGCGCTGTAATGTAGATGACAGCAGTGTTTTTTATTTAGAAAAACGATCTATTTTTACCACGTTAGGAACGATATTTAGCTTTATGCTAATTAGATTCTTAATGCCCAAGTGGGTGTGTTTTTACTTTAGAACAAATGGGCGTTGTACAGAGGAGTGTATGACGCTGACCAATCAGCGTCATACACTTCTCTCCATTCATTTACACAGCAGGTAGCGATATAGCTATATCGCTATGTGCAGCCATATACACAAACACTAACATTACTGCAGTGTCCTGACAATGAATATACATTACCTCCAGGCAGGACGTGATGTGTATTCAGAATCCTGACACTTCTGAATCTTTTCTGTGAGATTTCCAGCAAGGCAAACGTAGTATCACGAGATTATGCTGTAAACTGTCATTTAAAACGAGATTGCATTTACCTTGTTGGAAATCTCACAGAAAAGATTCAGAAGTGTCAGGATTCTGAATACACATCACGCCCTGGCTGGAGGTAATGTATATTCATTGTCAGGACACTACAGTTAACGTTATAGTGTGTTTATGTGGCCGCACATACCGATACAGCTATATCGCTATGTGCTGTGTAAATGAATGGAGAGAAGTGTATGACGCTGATTGGTCGCTGATTGGTCAGCGTCATACACTCCTCTGTGCAACGCCCACTTGGTCTAAAGTAAAAACACGCCCACTTGGTCATTCAGAAACTAATTAGCATAAAGCTAAAAATCGCTCATAAAGTGGTAAAAATAGATCGTTTTTCTAAATAAAAAGCACTGCTGTCACCTACCTTATGTAGGAGATAGGGCCCTTATAATGTGGTGACAGAGTCTCTTTAATGTTATGGCTGATCGGTGTATATGTGTGTGTGTTTTTATATGCACATATGCATTCACTATGCAAGTGAGGTTGTGAACTACCACCTTTAAAAAGTCCAGCATATGCCCTTTTGTTAAAAGATAGCATTCAGTGGCGTAACTACCGCTCTAGCAGCCGTAGCGGCTGCTACGGGGCCCGCAGCATGAGGACGCCTGTGCTGCCCGCCGACACATCCCCCACATATGACCGGTGGCAGCACCGCTAGCAGGCATTTTGGCTGCCACAGCGGTAGCGACCCTACTAAGGGGCCCGCGCCACCGAGCCTCTAACAACCACCCCCTTTTGCAGTAATTGTACCAGCATCTATAGCACGCAGGTACAATTACATGCATTAGCGCTGAATGGCTGGGCACGACCATTCAGCGCCTTACAATGACGCTTATTGGCGGTGCAAAATTTATTTCCCCGCCAATCAGCGCCTTTTAATGACGCTAGCGTTGTGATGATGTCATCGCTCCTCTTCCATGGTTGAAAGGAACTGATTGATGGGGCAAGTCATTCTGCCCTGCCAATCAGCGCCTTTCAACGATGCACTGCTTGTGTCGTTCAGCCCCAGCAGACCTGCTCAGAAGAGACGGTGCGGGAATGGGATCAGGGTGAAAATTTAATTGGTTTTTTTTCTATTAAAACTGTGAGTGGCATTATCTATAGTGGGAGATCTATCTACATTGACGGTCTATATGTGGGGATGTGGAGCACTATATACAGGGGGAGCTATATGTAGGGCACTATCTACAGGGGTGGGCTATATGTGGGACACTATATCCAGGGGGAGCTATATGTGGCGCTCTATCTATAGGGGGAGGAATTTGTAGGGCACTATCTACAGGGGTGGACTATATGTGGGACATTATATACAGGGGTGGGTTACCTGTGGGGCACTATCTACATTCGGGGCTATATGAAGGCCACTGTCTACAGGGTTAGGCTTTATGTGAGGCACTATCTACGGAGGTGGGCTATACTTGGAGCACTATCTATAGGGGAAGCTATATGTAGGGCAGCATGGTGGCTCAGTGGTTAGCACTATTGCCTTGCAGCTCTGGAGTCCATATATGGGCTCTTTCTACAGAGGGCTGTATGTGGGGCACTATCTACAGGGGCTTCTATGTAGGGCAGTATCTACAGAGGCTCTATGGGGGTCACTATCTACAGGGGGCTATGGGGGCACTATCTACAGGGGGCACGGTGTGTGTGTGGGGGACATGGTGTATGGTACTATCATAATCAACAACACAGTGTATGGCGCTATTATAGTTACAGGTGCAGTGTATGGCGCTATTATATTTAGAGGTGTTGAGAGTTTTATCTTCATTTATAGGTACAGAAATGTTTTAAAAGTGAGAAGCTGAAGTATCTGAGCAGAAAACTGCAGAAATGGGTCAAGGCTGTGAGAAATCCATCATAGAGGTCTTGTCCGGAGTGAGACGAAAAGAGAAAAATAACTAGAATCTGAGATGTCACCGATAAGTCACTTAATGTAAATGTTTATTCTGCCTTTAATCAGTACTGTAGTCACTGTATGATCTGCAGCGAGATGATGGGTGGTATGACTTCTTTTTGTGAAACAAGCATATCCTTAACATTGCTTGGGCCATGCTGGGAGCTGTCATTTTACGCTGTACAAACCTATATGGCAGGGGTTGCACTAAATTGAGCTGTATTTGTTCTGGTGTTGTAAGTATGTGCTGAGCTTGGTTCTGATGCTGTATTTAAGTACTGAGCTTTGTTCTGTTGCTGTATATATGTATGAGCTTTGTTCTGGTACTGTATATATGTATGAGCCTGGTTCTGGTACTGTATATATGTACTGAGCTTGGTTCTCGGGCTGTATTTATGTACCGAGCTTGCTTCTGGTGCTGTATATATATATATATATATATATATATATATATATATATATATACACTGATCTTGGTTCTGGGGATGTATATATGTACTGAGCTTGGTTCTGGTGCTGTATTTATGTACTGAGCGTGGTTCTGGTGCTATATTTATGTACTGAGTTTGGTTCTGGAGCTGTATATATGTACTGAGCTTTGTTCTGGGGTTGTATTTAAGTACTGAGCTTTGTTCTGGTGCTGTATATATGTACTGAGCTTAGTTCTGGGGCTGTATTTATGTATGGAGCTTTGTTCTGGTTCTGTATTTATGTACTTAGCTTGGTTCTGGAACTGTATATATGTACTGAGCTTGGTTCTGGGCTGTATTTATGTACTGATCTTGGTTCTTGTATTGTATATATGTACTGACCTTGGTTCTGGTATTGTATATATGTACAGAGCTTGGTTCTAGTGCTGTATTTATGTACTGAGGTTGATTCTGGTGCTGTATATATGTCAGAACTTAGTTCTAGTGCTGTATTTATGTACTTAGGTTGGTTCTGGTGCTGTATATATCTATTGAGCTTGGCTCTAGTGCCATATATATGTCAGAGCTTGGTTTTAGTGCTGTATATATGTCAGAGCTTGGTTCTAGTGCTGTATTTATGTACTGAGCTTGGTTGTGGTACTGTATTTATGTACTGAGCTTGGTTCTGGAGCTGTATATATGTACTGAGCTTGGTTCTGGGGCTGTATTTATGTACTGATCTTGGTTCTGGTATTATATATATGTACTGAGCTTGCTTCTAGTGCTGTTTTTATGTACTGAGGTTGATTCTGGTGCTGTGTATATGTCAGAACTTAGTTCTAGTGCTGCATTTATGTACTAAGGTTGGTTCTCGTGCTGTATATATGTATTGAGCTTGGCTCTAGTGACGTATATATGTCAGAGCTTGTTTCTAGTTCTGTATATATGTCAGAGCTTGGTTCAAGTGCTGTATTTATGTACAGAGTTTGGTTGTGGTACTGTATATATGTATGAGCTTGGTTCTGGATGTATATATGTATGAGCTTGGTTCTGGATGTATATTTATGTAGGATATATTTATGATAGGGCAGATGGAATTGTTTTCAATTCATTGTATATTTTATGGGAACCTGTCTGGTAGTTTTAACCCCTTGAATCGCCACCATGCGGTAATACATGACCTGACAATATTTCCAAATGTATATTTTTTTAGATGTAGCAAAATCTATAAAATCAACTTTTAAAACGGCGGCCACTATATGCTAATTACTCATTAAAGGGTCATGGGGCGTTGCTGCTATCCTGAAGAGTCACATAGTCCTGCTCCAAATCCACCTTTCCATGTTTAATTGACATCCCCCTGGCTAATACAACTTTCTCGGATGCGCCATTGCCTTGTTCTACTTGGGGGGCTGTGTGGCGTTATATACAAGGGAGGGCTTTGTGGCACTATACACAAGGGGGCTGTGTGGCACTATACACAAGGGGGAGCTGTGTGGCACTATACACATGGGGGAGCTGTGTGGCACTATATACAAAGGGCTGTGTGGCACTACTAAGGGGGGGCTGTGCGGCACTATCTACCAGGGGGCTGTATGGCACTATATACAAGGGGGAGGGCTGTGGCTCTATGTACAGGGGGCTGTGTGTGGCACAATCTACAGGGGTCTGTGTGTGGCACTATCTACTAAGGGGGGCTGTGGGGCACTTTCTACTAAGGGGGGCTATGTGCCACTATATACAAGGGAGGGGGCTGTGTGGCACTATATACAGGGAGAGCTGTATGGTGCTATATACAGGGGGGCTTTATTGTGATATCTTCAGGGGGCTGTATGGCACTATCTACAAGGGGGAGGTTGGGGGCACTATCTAAAAGTGGGGTGTGACAATGTCTACAGGTGGGGCTGTATAGCACTGTCTACAGGGGGGCTGTATGGTACAATCTACAGGGGGCACTATCTATAAGGGGCCTGCGTGTGGCACCTGCGGGGGGGCCCCAGTCAAGAGTTTGCTATGGGGCCCAGTCTTTCCTAGTTACGCCCCTGATAACATTGGTATGGTTTTAAGCACTGGGATCCCCATCAATTGCTAGAATGGACTGAAATGTGCTGGTTTTCAAAATGCCATGCCCCTTCGGCACATTGCGTAGAGTTCTCTGGTCATGGAACTCTCATGCACCTGCAATTGGTTAAAGTCCCAGCTTCCGATCACGCCTATGTTATCTTCGGACTTGTCTCTATAGCATGCCAGAGGATGGAATTTCCTTTATACTTTATACCTATTCTCTCAGAAATAGATATTCTTATTTTCACTTTCCTCATTCTTTAAGAAATATATACTATTCTAAACTCATTAATTTCTATTATGCTTCGTTCTTCTAAAATATTAATGTAAAAATCATCAGCGTAGATAAAAGGTAAGCTTTTCTTTATGTCGTGGTCAGTGGCAAAGGTTAGTATCATCTTGATTATCTTTTTTTGAGAAGAGCCAGATGAATATTTAAAACAATTCACTAAGGCTACGACTTTAGAAAGATTGTACTTTTTTTTTTCATAAATATTTATGTAAATCTACATGAAAGATAGAAAAAGTAGACTTGTATCAAAATGATAAAAAGGACGACCACAGGGGATTAAAGGTAAAACCGTACACTGACCCGTCCTGCATTAGCATCACACTCATGATTAGGTTAAAAAAGCTTTTATTTCTTACAAAAATAGAGAAAACATTGATGCTATTACAAGTGGAATAGTTCAGTATGAAGAACAGTTCTTAAACCCTGAAGAAAATAAAATAAATACATTCCGTACAATTTTTTTGCCTTTCATCTATGACTAATATCTTGGTTTGCTTTCTGTTGGTGGTTCTTTTATTCTTCACTAGTACACATCCTTAAAACATAAAAGCCTAAAATGGATCCGAAGTACACTACTAGCTTGTCAGGTTGTTACCTGGTCTTATCTACGGATGTTCATGACTCAAATTCAATCTCAATGTTAATCTGGCCATAAACATAAAGATCTGGCCACGGTAAGACAACACTACAGCTAATAACCGAGAAAAAATTTAAAGGAAGACTGCTATCACATTTTCTCCTCCCATACCACTAATACAGCTATATATAGGGAAGGATAATAGCTTTTCAAACATACCTATGTTGCCCAAGTAAACCCATTATGAACTATAAAAAGTGTTTTTATTCCTCCGGGCGCCATATGCAAATTGGAACTGAAGAGTCCGGTAAAATCCAGGAAGTGTCCTGTATTCTACGTAGTTTCTGGTTAGAATGCAGGACAACACTTCCTGTGTTGCTGGACTCTTCAGTGCTCATTTGCATATGGCATCTGGAGGAACAAAAGTACAGTACTTTTTATGGTATACCATGGACTGGTTTGGGCAACATAGGTATGTCTGACAAACGATCATTCTACTGTATACTGTATATAGGTATTAGCAGTTTGGCAGGTAAAAATATAATGGCAGATTCCCTTTAAAGCATGAATGATCAGTATTCCGACTAATGGCGTAGATTTCCATCTGTTAGAACCAATTGTTTTTAGTTTTTATTTTCTGTTGCTTATAAAGTGCTATTATCTGCAGTGCTTCAGATATTGTTACCATCCACATCAGACCCTGTCCCCAATGGGGCTCACAATGCAATTTCATTGTCTCACACACACACTACGGCAAAATTCAGTATGTTTTTGGAGTGTGGAAGGCCATCAGAGTACACAGTGGAAAAACACATAAACACAAGGAGAATATGCAAAGTCAATGCGGATGTTGCCCTTGGTTGGATTCATATCCACGGCCTCAGTGCTATAAGGCAATAATCCAGATACCCACATGTTCCTCCTAAATGTCATTTTTTTTTTTTAGCAGAATGACCAGAACATGTGCTCAGTAGCCCTTCCTACACAGCTTCCATTTTGCCAAGTGTGGGATTTCCCTTTCTGGGAAAAGGCATTCATTCTGTGTTTTTCTTTAACTACAAGAAATAAAAACGTCTGATAAATAAGAAGACACTTATGACAATCATTGATCTAGTTGCCTGAATCAATACTTTTATATTTTTATATTATATATGAGATGTTTTCTTTTGTATTAATGAAAAAATAATTCCACCCAAGTCATGAAAATGGCGAAAGAGAGAAGAAAGAGAGCAAGAACAAGAGAGAGAATGAGAGAAAGAGATATAGAGCGCAAGAGAGAGAGAGAGAGAGAGAGAGAAAGAGAGAGAGAGAGAGCGAGAGAAAGAGAGAGAGAGAAAGAGAGCGAGAATAAGAAAGGAAGAGAGAGAGAAAGAGGAAAGAGAGAGTAAGAGTAAGGCCCCATGCACACGACTGTGCCCATAATCACGGTCCATGATTACAGGCACGGGCGACTGCGGACAGCCATCCACATTTGCGGGCCGTGCTCCCATTATAAATTATGGGAGCACGTTCGGTAAAATAAAAAAATAGGACATGTCCTATTTTTTACGCAAGGTTTCTACGGCGTCGGCCATAGAAGTGAATGGGTTCGTAATTACGGACATAATCTACGGTCGTGTGCATGGGGCCAAAGGTAGGGAATAAGAAAGACAGATAGAGAATGAAAGAAAGAGAGGGAGAGAAAGCGAGAAACAAAGAGAGAGAGAGAGAAGAAAAATGACGGATATATATATATATATATATATATATATATATATATATAGAGAGAGAGAGAGACAGAGAGAGAGAGAGAGAGGGAGAGAGAATGCGTTGTGCCATTCCTCTGTTATTCCTCCTGGAAATTTATGACTAAATTGGCAACTAACTGGGTGTTACCAGTTGAAAGTGTGTCATTACATAGTCTGACACTGTTCAATTAGTGCTGACTGTACAAGACTGTGTAGGGACATACCCCTTTGATAAGGAGAATGGTAACACCCAGCTGTCAATTTATTCATAATTTTCTAGGAGGAATAACAATGGAACAACATAATGCAGAGTGCTAAGCAAAGATGCTTCCGCAAAGTTATTTCATGAGACACAAGTATTTACTAAACCAAACAAGTTAGGAGAGCTGACTGCTCCATTTTACTTCACCACTTAGGAGAGCCTCCATTGACCCATATGAGGGAATTACTTAGGTTGGCGAAACACAAGCAAAGCACTGACTTTCTCTTTATTGTTTACACTTCAGGGGAACTTTACAGACTACAATCTACAGTGGACCGATGATAACTTTTTTTTACTCCTTTCTAGCATGGAGGATGACTTCCCAATAGATGACTTTCTTGTAATTACATGTCTAGCCTGATAAAGATAGACTGTTGTCTAAGGTCAAAATACTGTGTGACAATTAAGGTCCCAGATATTTGTAGAGTGTGATTAGTTCCTACTGTTTTTGGAATTCTTCTTCACAAATGGCTGGTTGAGTGAATAATTAAGCTCCCTTCGCTGAGGCATGTAAGCTTTTTATATAGTATCTGATTATGAATAATTGTCACCAGATGCGACTGGTGACATCATTGTAATAATCCCAGTTGATGTATAAATGGGTTTAATTGCCCAATTTTGATGGTCATTCCTCTAATCATGTTGCACAACACAGAAAGGGTCTTAATTAAAGTACAGAGCAAGATTTTCTTCGATCATGGATATAAATTTTCAACTTCACCTACGACATTCAGGGGGGAATTTATGAAGACTGGCGTTTCATACACTAGTTTTAACTTAATGAAAAGTTGGAGTAAACTCCAACGCATGAATTAAGAGTCAAAAGCCTTTTAATAAAAGTATTATTGCATCTGTTGGCTGGGCCATGCGACCACAATTGTGGTGCGATGACAAAGGCCATGCGACAAAAATTCCCCCCTTCGAAAAAAAAGAACAACAAACACACATACTTACCTCTCCGCTCCTTTTCTCCCCTCCGGCTGCTTCATCACTCCAGCACCGCTCATTCAAGGACCTGATGCAGAGCAGTATCAAGACCTTATATGTGATGCAGAGCTCACGTCATCAGGGCTGCATCGCTTGTCGTCATCAGGTCCTTGTATGAGTAGGGCTGGAGTGATGAGGAATCCAGTGGGGAGAAGAGGAGTGGGGAGGGAAGTAGAATATACCTGTTCAATGGGGGGAGGAGGGTCGTCTGGTAGGGGGTCGGCAATGTAGGGAACCCAGCACAGCTACTTTTCTCTGACCCATAGAGTGAAATCTACACCACCTAGTATTTGTCGGGCTGCGATGACCACACCCTTTCCCAGAGGTTGCCCCCTTTCCACAAAAGTACCAGGACTGGTAGAAAAAGACCAAAAGTGGCAATTTGCACTACAATTTGCAACTTTTGGGTCCTTTTGTAACTTTTCTATGCCAGCACACTGGCGCAGAAAGGTTGATAAATTACCCCCTTAGTTTTTAGTAATGGAGAAAATATGATATGGTTAAAAGCAGATCAACCAGTGGCTCAATTTAGCAGAAATGGTATATTATATATAATACGAGTGCCCCACTGGTATTGTAGTTAAATGTTGAAATAAAAGAATTGCCCAAAATCCTCCAGCACCTACAGTTGCAAGAAAAAATAAGTGAACCCTTTGTAATTACCTGTATTTCTTCTTATCTAAGTCACAATTATAGAGAAAAACAATGCTACTAAACTAATAATAGTTGTACTATTCATTTCTTTTATTGAGCACATTGAGATAACATCCACAGTGCAGCAAGAAAAAGTAAGCGAACCTCTGTGTTAATGACTTCTCCAGGAGTTAATGGGCAAAATGTGTTTCAATTATGGAGATGACATTAGAAGTGTGGGTGCCACAGGTGCTGTGCCGATTTAAATAAAGACACACAAAGCCTGATTACTGACATACCTGTTCTTCTCAAGAAAAATTGGTTAGTGTAAACCACGCCTCGAGGCATGCAATGTTCAGAAAATATTGTTATAGAGACGTATTAACCTGGACAATGCTACAAAAGCATGATTCTCGAGAAACCACTAGAAGAGCCGCGATCCGACCATGACCTGTGAATAGACCGAAATATTATATATAAGGGTTGGAGCCCCATTGGCACCCGCCACATGTAGAAACACCTCCTGCTTCTTTTGTAGTGCATTCAGTAATGGGTCAATGTATGGATATGTGGCTCCAAATGGTGATATTAGTGCAGGAACAATGGTTTCTCCTTCTTTGTTGGATAGAGTTATAGGCATCAGATTAAGGTGGTTGAACAAATCTTCTATAGACATTTGGAGTAAATAAAACATGAAAGCAGATGTTACTTATATAGTAAATCTAGTCCGAATGTGCCATATCTCTTAAGATTAAGTCTTTGTGTGGCATCAAAACCGTCAACCCCATTGATCTCAATCGCCAGGACTGACAATCAGGTACAATAAAGAACCCCCTCGCTTATGGAAAATATTTTCTTAGAACTCTGTGGCATACCATTCCTTTGTTATTCCTCCTAAAAATATAGGAATAAATGTACAACTGTGTTTTATTATTACACCGTCTCACTCTGTCAGCACTGATTAGACATTGTCAGTCTGTGTAGGGATACGCCCCGAACTGGTAACACCCAGTTGTCAATCCAATCACTAATTTCTTGGAGGAATAACAGAGGATTGGCACAATGTAGAGTTCTAAGAAAAGATTCTCCAGAAGTGTTATTTCATGGGGAATACAATTATTTACTAAAACAGACATGTTAGGAGAGGTGACAGATCCTCTTTAAACGTCTAGTATTAGAGTTTCCTCCAAATCTTGGCATTGCCAGGGGGTGGTAGCTGTCAAGGGCAGCCACCCACCCAGGCATGATTGCACTGGCACAACTGCTGTGCCCCCGCCATCACAGGACCAAGGGGTTAAAATGTACCTAACTGTTTTTTGCTTCATGTATGGAGAGTAAAAAATAAAAACAAATTCATTCCTCAGTAACATTTCTTGTAAGCATAAATATTTTTTTTGATCAGTATCCACTATCAAATACCGTTTAAGCTTCCATAAATCTGCGTGTCATTTGGCATCGAGATGAAAGCTTTGTTGTGTTATGTATACAATATATCTTAGAGAGAATAATGACTGATCTCCTTAGAGAATTGTGGAACTATAAATGGAACCACTTCAAAATGATTGCCCACAAGAGTGATAGTGTTATTGTCTTCATACTAATATATTACAATGTAAAGAACCCTCTTATTTTCCAGCGCTGATTTATTCCTGTTTTGCATTACACAAACAACCATTATCATGAGACGGAGGCACTTTAAACTTGGGGATTAATAAGATGCGTTCATAGAGTAGAAGAAGCCCCATAACTAAATTCCACCTCTTATACAGGTCTACACCATTGCACACTCATATCAAGGTTATAAGTGGACCAATGCTTATTTGCCCCTATACTATTCATGTTCTTTAAAGCATAGAAGAGCAGCACGACCCTCTGTTTGCTTATATTATGTAACATCCGCGGTCGCAGACCGCAGACTACTATCATCTGCAGACGTCTTCCCCCTCAGAGATGCCAGGACATGCGGCCGTCCTGTCCTGCAGTGACCATTAGGGTGCGCTCTCAAGCTCATTCCCAGCCTTAATGGGCCAGAGCACACACATGTTTTAGATTGACTGATTGCTCCTATGATCACCCTGGACTATAAGAAGGGCCCTGCCCCTTCCTTCATTGCCTGAGCGTTGTTGTGTTTACCCGTGTTAGTCTTTGCAAATGGTCCCTTAGTGTTTTCCAGTTCCCAGTGTTCCTGCTACCTGTATCCTGTATCCCGTGCTACCTTTTTCCTGTGCCGTAGAGAGTTGGAGTCGTGTTGTGTCGTATACTACTGCCTGCTGCTAAGGTCCCATCCGAGCCTGCCATTGCTACTGTCTGTATTGCCACAGGTACCCTTATTCAAACTATTGACTTTGCCTTGGTATCCTGTTTGGTCATTTACCACATATTTGTGGATATTAATATATTTGTTTATCATTCCTGTGACATCCATTAACCCCAAATATGTAGGCACTACTAAATATGACTATTGCGTGCTCATGTAATTTGCCAATAATTAGCAATGCTTTAATGAAACAGAAACTGTCCAGGCTAATGGTCGTTAAATTGAGTTGAAATAAGATCAGATGCAACAGTGCTATCTAAAAAGGACGTGAAGAGGAGGAGAGTGCAAAAAATTCGGGGGAGGGTTGGATGTAGTTGGCCAAACTGCTCTTCCTCTTCGTCGTACAGGCAACACCACTGGGTTAAGCTGCACCCTCTACTCAGGACAGAAGCACACAATTGGTTAACAATAACAGGCAGTTAAAGTCAATAAGCCACCTCCCTATGTGCTATATAACCTAGGTAAGCGGAACAACAGTTGTGTTTTTTATCTTCTGCTAGGACAGGAGCATCCCCCCCCCTATTTAAAAGAAAAAAATAATCTGTTTATCTCCCAGGAAGCAGCAGATTCATGGGTTCTTTCATCAGTAGAAAAGGAGTTACTCGCTAGAATTTACCAGCGTTCCACCAGAGCGATATCTTGCAAACAAGGCAAAACATTTTCAGGTAGCACAGCATCTGCAAGAATTTGTTCGGAAGGGAGCACTGGAACCTGGTTCCAAGATCTCAAGAAGGCACTGGAGTGTAAATCACAGTTTTTTCCATTCCAAAAAAGGAAGGAAAGTGGCACCTAGTCATAGATTAAAAGTACGTGAACAAATTTATTGTCAGGAAAAGATTTAAGATGGAGACCATCAGATCGGTAGCGGCAGTGTTGAGGAAAGGAGATTTGATGTTGGCCATCGATCTGGCAGACGCCTACCTTCTCATCCCAATCTTTTCTACCCATCGCAAGTTCCTGAGAGTGGCAGTGGCCCAGGGAGATTGAGTAAGTCATTTTCAGTTTACCTATCTGCATTTCCATCTTTCTTCAGCTCCCAGGGACTTTATAAAAAATCATTGTGGTACTCGAAGATGCCCTCGGACTTCAAGGAATCATTTTCATACCATACTTGGATGACTGGCTGGTGATAGCATCATCTCATCATGTGCTGCAGCAACATCTCCAGACTACACTAGACATGTTTCAAGGCCACAGATTTCTGGTAAACTCACTGAAGTCAAAGTTGATTCCCAGGAGGGAGTTGAGGTTCCCTCCAGTTGAGGTTCTTTCCAGATTGACTTCTATCTACTAAGGGACAAAGTTCTAAGGATTCGATTTTGGTCTGCCATGCTGTAGTAACTTTCAGGAGACTGATTAGTGTCTGAGGTCTCCTGGCCTCTTTCATAGAGGCGGTAGATTGGGTCCAGGCCCATTTCAGATTCGTGCAGGACTGTATTCTGTCAGCAGGGAACAGATGCAGCCAACATCTGGACAGATCTATGATGAACAGCAAGGAAGTGTGAGTCAGTTACAAATGGTAGCTGTCGAGCCCTGCCCTGTTATCCAGAAAATCTCTGCTATCAGTTTAACCAATGGTAATCATCACCAATGCCTAATTCCTCAGATGGGAAGCACATATGGATGGAACCCAGAGCATGCCTCTCATGGGAAAATTCGAACATCTCCTGATGTGGGCCGAAAGTCATCTCCTGAGCCTATCACCAAGCCATATTCGGGCCAATACAACTCCAAGGCGGAATATCTGTGCAGAAAGTTTTTGCTACCATGGAAATTGTCATTGAAGAAGGAGGTTTTTCTTAATTTAACCAGGAAGTGGGCCACTCCACAGATCGACCTCATGTGTAAAATGCAGAATTCAAAATTTCCCCTAATTTGTTCTCTCAACAGATTCGACCATCCTTTCAAGATAGATCCAATGTCGTTCACTTGGTCCAACAAATTTGTGTATGTCTTCCCTGCCCTTCCGCTGCTGCAGAGAGTTCTAGACAAGACTGAAGAGGAGAGAACCACGACCATACTTATTCCTCCCTTTTAGCCAAGGAGATCTTGGTTCACGCTGCTGTTGCACCTGGTAAAAGGGGAGTTCTGGAAGCTGCCACTTAAGGGGGGCCTTTTATCTCCGGGTCAGTTGTTTCATCCGCAGCTGGAGAAATTGCATCTTACGGCATGGAGGTTTAAAGGAGATTTTTAAGGCAGAAGGGTATTCCGGAGTCTGTTATTCCTAAATTGCTATCCGCCCGAAGGCCTGCTACTATCAAATCTTATGCGAGGATCTGAGAGAATTTTGACGGTTGGTGTAAATCAAAGCAGCTGTCTAGCCCCTCTCTTCCAGATATTTTGTTGTTCCTACAGGAAGGGTTCAATAGAGGATTACAATTTAACAATCTGAAAGTTCACCTAGCGGCCTTCAATGTCCTACTGCAAGGTCAGTTTTCAGGTCATCCTTTAATCAACCAGTTCTACAGGGCCATTAAATATCGTAAGCGTCCAGTTAGGGATCTTTGTCCTACCTGGGATCTCTCGATAGTGCCAAACAGCTTACTCTTTGACCCTTCAAACCTATTGGGGAAATAGAGTTGCCTTACATTCAAGACCTTATTCCTGGTGGCAATCACCTCTGCAAAAAGCTTTTCGGAGCTGCAAGCTCTTTCCTTTTAGTAAATCATATATGAGAATACTACCGGATTGTGTTATTCTAAGGACTGATTCTTCTTTTTTGTACTGGCTGACTAGGTTATTTAGCACATAGAGGGGTAGCCTATTGACTTTAATTGCCTGTTATTGCTAAACAATTCGGTGCTTCTGTAGGGTGGAGCTTAACCAAGTGATGCTGCCTTTGGATTCGTGGACAAATACATTTTTGAGAGTAAAATTGATTCTACTTTCTTATTTTACTTTTAATTGCATTGCAACCTTTGTTGTTATCACTGCCCACACATGACATATCATCAATAAGATCTAATAGGATGTTTGTTAACTATAGACCATAGTGGCAAGTGATCGGCTCCACTTTTCCTCATGAAGTTGTCTTCTGCTGGATCTTTGGGGTCTATTATTGTGTCAGAGCTTGGTTCCCCTAGATAAAAATTATTATTAGGGTCCAGCCTCCATTACATATTTCATCAACTAGATCAAATAGGTTATTTAGGAATCATTTCATAAGAAATAGACATTAAAATGCAATGCATTGGCTCCAAAGTCTTCTACTGGACCTTTGGAGCCTATTATTGTGTAAGAGCCTGGACCCAACTAGAGGAACTTCTTGGGTTATTCAGTTTAGAAAAAAGACGAATTAGGGGCGATCTGATTCCAATGTACAAATATAGAGAATTTTCTAATCATCTTTTTACCCCTACGTATGTAACCATAACAAGGGGGCATCCTCTACCTCTAGAGGATTGAAGTTTATACCATAATCATAGACGGGGATTCTTTACTGTGAGAGAGGTGAGACTTCGAAACTCTCTGCGACAGGTTGTTATGATGGTTGGTTCACTAAACCTTAAGGAGGACCCGGACTCCTTTCTTGAAAAACATAATGTTACAAGTTATAGGTAGTAGATTCTGGAGATGGGAAATTGATCCACAGATTTATTCTGATTATAATATTTGGAATCGGGGAGGATTCACCAAATAAGGCAATTGGCATCCACTTTATAGGGGTTTTTGCCTTCCTCTTTATCAACATGGTAGGATTATAAATTGGACTTAATGGACCTGTGTCTTTTTTCCAACCTTATTAACTATGTAACTGTGTCATTATATTCTCTGGTGGGCTAGCGCAACTCTGTAGAGAGCCAAGAGTTTACTTACCCCGGACATTAAAAACTTCAAATTGTCATGCAAATTTGCTAGTTCAGCATAACACTAGTAATGGCATTTTACAATGTGTGACACATTGCTGCAGAATGCAATTAAATAGGATTATCCCTGTAGCAAACATTAAAAAAGTTAAAGAGTAAAAAAGTTGACACAAGTTCCAAGTAAACAAGACCTTTCCAGCTGAGTCATCAATGTGATTTTGCTTCAGTATAGACGCAATTTGGAAAATAATGGAATTTCATAATTCATAACTTCATTTGCTATCCCCAGATTTATTTTCTTTAATGTGATGAATTTAGTGACAAAATAATGAAAACGTCAAACTGAGCCAATATGCTAAGGATTACTTATAAACATAGTGGTTACATATTATTTAGAGGGAACAGAATCGCACGGCCTAATCCTCAGAAAGGTACCGGCTATGAAATTATTATTTTACTGCTGAACGTATGTTAGTGACAGTTCTCTTTAATTGGTGTGCTCCTTCCGACCTTTGTTTAATTAAAATGTACTTGTAAATCTGTTAAAGGTGTAGTCACTGCTACATAATGATTATCTGCCTATTCCAGCAGAATTACTTAAATGTAGACATGGACCTACATAAGGACATGCTGCTTGGTGTATTATTTGTGACACTGTAAATCTGCTTGTTGCTTATGTGACAAAATTAGGTGTCATTAGGGAAAATAGTCTTAGATGCAATATTTTGTCAGAAATGCTCCAGCCAATTTATAGGATAATATTAATGAGGTATTACGGTTTCAAGCTTATGAGCTGAATAATGAAAATGTATCAAATGTTTCAATATACTTTCTGTATCAATTACTCATGGTTTTACAAGATCTCTGCTTGCTGTCATTCAGTAGGAGTCTTTATTGTTTACTTCAAGGGGATGAAAATCTCTCCTGGACATTTGATGATCTGACAGGTGCACTGCTTGTTATTGAGAGCTGGGATAACTGTAACAAGCCAGTCGCCTGTGTGATCATCACATGACCAAAACAGATTAAATAAGTAAACAAGCTCCCGATTGAATGACTGCAAGCAGAGATCTTGAAAATTGTGAGGAATGGATGCAGGAATTATTATGCAAAATTGTGTTACTATTTATTGTACAATGAATGGGCTTTATTCACTGAAGCTGTAATAGTCCTTTAATTTATTCATATGATGAGCTTATTCTAATCTAGCACTGACAAAAAAAATATATTATTTTTATTTGTAAAACATAGGCAGGGCTCATTTCAGAAATGTTGATGCCTTCCTGCTGACCCCTACTCTACTGTCTGTAGGTCTGGAAGAAGAGAGGACAGAGGGAGTTGATTAACACATGAGTGCAGGATCAGACTTCACAGGGTATATATATGTAGTCTGTAACCATGGAAACACATAAATCTGCTTAGGGGCTGGGTAGACAAAATGATAGGATTTTCTTTTAAATCCAGACTTTTTGAAAGGTTGTTTCATTGGAGCAATACAAATGGTTTCAAAAGTGTACGCAGCCTATAAGGGTAAGGCCACACGGTGCCGTCACGGTGCGTTTATTTTGCATTTTTAAACTGCAGCAAGTCATTTTTCAATAGAAGTCAATGGTGAAATGGTTGTTATGGACAGACGGCTGCTATTATATTACAATGTGTTTTTTGTGCAGTTAACGGCATCTTCATAATGTCCGACCGCATGCAGTTAATGACCGCGCTGCCAATGTTGTTGCTGAACTGCTTGCGATTTTGCTAACAGTTCTGCAATGCAATGTAATGAACTATATACAGGAAGCACCTAACAAACTTCAACACGGGTGAAAACTATGTCCATCAATTATTTCCTTTAAAAACGCAACAGAACTGCAGCATCACAGAGACAAAAAATGCATGCAGTTGAACGCATGCGGTTTTCAAACGCAACAAAACTGCGTCAATGACGCACCGTGTGGCCTTACCCTAAGGCCCTATTAGTGCACATTTAATATCTGGAGACCGTTTTCTCAATCTGTTATGTTGAGATATATTACTTAATGGCATAGGCTCAGGCGGTGCTACTCAGATATTCAGAAGACAACATGTACTTCTCTCATTTCTGCCAAGTGCAGTGTTGTCCTACAGACATCGAGGGAGATTTACCAGAACTGGTGCAAATAAAAAGTGGAGCAGTTGCCCATGGGAACCAATGAGGTTGCTGCTATCATTTTTCAAAAGACCAATGAAAAATGGAAACTGGAATCTGATTGGTTGCTATAAGCAGCTACTCCACTTTTCCTTTTTACGAGTTTTGATAAATTTTCCTTAGGCCCCATGCACAAGACCGTAATTTTGATCCGCAATTACGGATCCGTAATTTCGGATCAAAATACTGATCCATTAATTTCTATGGCACATGGACACCTTCCCGTATATTTACGGGTAATTGTCCGGGACGTAGAAATGACCCGCAAAAAATAGGTCATGTCATATTTTTTGATTTTTTGGACCGTACTCCAATACTTTATAATAGGAGCACGGCCCTCAAATGCGTGTGACATTCCGCGGCCATCCGCGCCCATAATCACGGTCGTGTGCAGTGGGCCTTATTTTGGGGTTTCAGTCAACATTTACATTCTAACTTCTTTCAATGTGGACAAATACGCGTGAATATGTGTGAACATTGATATGGATGGTGATTGGAATATTTTAGTGGATTTGACCGTGTGTACCTTTTATATAACATTGTTTTCTTAAATATATTGCACAACTGTAACTAGCCGTGTAACACTATATTTCATTTATTTTTCATTGACTGCCAGTCGTAACTTGGGGTACACCTGAAATATGTTTTTACTGTCATTGAACCCTACTACTATTCCTACCTTATAGAAGCTCGTTGCAGGAAAGGGTAGTGATTTCTGCATTTTTATATTTTGGCTTAGATCCTTTACTGAATGTTTTTCCCATCCACACACACAGGACATATAATCAATCATGTCTAATAGGTTATTATAAATAATCTCACAAGAAAAATACCATAGTGTCAAGTGATTGGCTTCAAAGTCATTGCCAAATGGGGTAATCGTCTGCTAGACCTATTTCAGATACTGGGCCCAGCGGAGAATCCTCTAATAATTTGTTGGGCCAGTCCTGCATGGGTGCAACCTTTTCCATCCCAAAATATCAGCCAGTTTCGGAGTGTATTTACACGTGACGGTTTTATGGTGTTTTTTATATTGCGAAACCACAAAACCGGTACATGTAAATATACCTCCAACGTGGCATCATGTGGGTGTGGTTTTGGGGGCATGACTACACACTGAGTGCAAATTGCAGGTTAAGTCTGGTAGATTCAGACAGAAAGTGACTCCTTTTAAAGGGGACCTGTCATCTTTTCTAACATGTCTGTCTTGGTAAATATTTGTATTCCCCATGAAATAACTATTCCGGAGCATCTTTTCTTAAAACTCTATGTTGTGCAGTTCCTCTGTTGTTCCTCTTGAATATTTATAAATAAATTGACAACTCTACGTTACCATTCCTCTTGTCAAAAGCGCGTATCCCTGCACAGTCTGACAGTGCTGATTGGACAATGTCAGTCTGTGTATGAACACCCCCCACACACACTGTTAACGCCCAGTTGTACATTTATTCATATCTGTAAATTTTTAGTTGGAATTACAGAGGAATAGCACAACGTAAAGTTCTTAGAATAGACGCTCCTGAATTGTTATATTATGGGGAATACAACTATTTACTAAAACAGACATGTCTGAAGTGGTGACAGTATCATTGTCACGATCTGTGGGTATGTGGACCCACTAGGCCGCACCGCCGTAGCGGAGTAGCAGCTGGCCAAACAACAGTCCTATTACAAAAGTACCTTTAATAGTCCAGACAGTAATGGAGGCTCGGCACAGATGAACTTGTAGACACCAGATGTGGTGTATATCAGCAGGCGTGACCGGTGGCACAACACGACTCCAACAGATTAAGGCACAGGAAGAGATATAGCACAGGATACAGGTAGCAGGGCAAGGGAACAATGGGAACAGGATAACACTAAGGGACCATTTGCTAAGACTAACATGGGTAAACACAACAACACTCAGGCAATGAATGAAAGGGCAGAGCCCTTTTTATAGTCCAGGGTGATCTTGAGCTAATTACAGATTCTCCTCATTTGTGTGCACTGGCCCTTTAAGGCCAGGCGCACGCGCGCACCGTACGGGAACTAGTGCAGCAATGCGGAAGTGAGTGCCAGCGTCTCCCAGGAGGGAGATGCCGCCCAGCACTCACTTGTCCATGGCCGCGGCCATCGGGGGGCAGGTAAGCACGACGGTCTGCAACTGTGGACGTTACAATCATCCTTCGACCTCAGCTCTGGTCTTTTGAGGCTGCAGACACATGTCCGGCTCCTGAATGTGAGTATCTTTGGCCGTTTGCTGCCTTGTTCATTGCAGTCTCCTGCCAGCGCATATCTCACACTTGTCCTAGTCTTGACAATGCTGACATTCCTAGGGCTAGGCGCACCAGCAAAAGAAGTAATATCCAAACCAAATAAGTAACCTGAATGTGCACGTACTGACTCATTTTACTTTTACCGGCTTCCCAGTGTAAATACTGGCTGGGTCAGTTGTTAACCGGCCTGGTAACACATAGTCCAACCCTGACTAAAACCAATGCCAAACATCTGTGGGACGGTCGAGTTTTCAATTCCTGCCGCCCTATTTGAACTGTTTTGGGGTCTTGAGCTATCTCAAAAAATGAAATAACTGATGTCAATTATATACTCCCACATTCAGGACAGTTATTGGGACCCTCTTGCGCCATTTTCTCACATTTGTCAGATTGTTGATGCCCCATTGTGTAAAGTAGAATTTTCATTGTGTAGTCACTTATATGTAATATGGAAAAGTATTCTCCCTTAACCTTTATCTGTAGGCATAGGATCAATTCATCTCTCTTAATGGTACTGTCTTTCTGGCTGAAAGCTCAGATCTAGCTAATTACCACAAGGAATATATGCAGGTCGGCCTTTCTGAACAGTAGACATGGTGCTATTTCAACTTAGTAATTATATTGTGCATGTAGAGGAACGATAAGCAAGGATTGGAAAATGTAGTCATAATGAATATCGGGTATGCTATACAAGATATAATAATATATAGAGACTGGCTTAGCTTTTTAATATGTAACAGATGGCCCCCTCGTGTCATGGCATGACATTTGCTATTAGAAACACTGTCATTTTCACTCAGTATTCCAGCTGTATTTTTATGTCCATTTTAAAAAGTAATATATTTCCAACCAAATATAAAGCAGTAATATTCCAAAATGTATATACTGTATCTGCAGATATTCAGTGGCAGATTACAGTGATGCTCCACTTTTAGAGCCACTAAAATAATATGTTAGGAAATTGAAAAACGACTAATTATAGTTCTGTAGGTGATTTTTGGAATGTTTCTGTGACTAATGGGAGAATTTCCCATAATAATGTTATATCAGGGAATTTATGTTCATGGGCTATTAACATGATGGGTCATCCATACATTTTTATAGAAGTAACTACAATATAATATGTTAATATCAGGTCAACAGACATAATGGGCAGATGATCTCATGTGTATGGATACTTCTGACAGCAGATGCCAGCAAAAAAAGGGATGGGGCATGTTGGATCTCATTGTGCCCAATCTTTTTTCCTGACACTCTCTTACTTGCGGTTGCCTTCTCCAGCCAATCATTTGTAGTCTATTCCTCGCGACTACCGCTCAGGATCGTGGCATTCAGCCTCCATCAGTCTTTCTCTCAGGTCATGTCACTCTTCTAAAAGTACTGTGGCCCCAATACTCAACAAAATGTCTCTGGCAAACTCTTGGCTTGCTCCGCTCCGGCGGTATCGCCACTTGCGACCCGGTCACTGACAGGTACCTCCTTCACTCACTGCAGTTATAAGCCCAATGCCTTGTGGCACCAATGGCACTTACTTTTGTCAAGTTTAGTTGGCCCCGCCTACTGAACTTGTGAGTGTGACGTACCAACGTCGCCACTTTCTAAAAACCACAGTGACCAACTTCAAGGGCTTTGATACTTTAATAATGGAGTTCAGGGCAGCACCTCCCTTCTGTCAAGGGAGCACCACCACAGCCTGCCAACAACAGCATGTTCAGTATTAGACTAACTTGAGGACCTGCACTTCCTGGTCATGTGACCACAGGTCCTATCTACATGACACACCTGAGCACAATTTCAAATACTAATGTAGTTTGGCCACTAGGTGATAGCATTGCACTAAAATTACATAGAACTGCTAGTAAGACCAACATTTACAGACACATGCTTGTTCTTGATGCTTCCAAGAAATTGCATAAATAAATACAGTCACATTCACATTTGGTGCCCCGGGCACACCTTACAATAACATTTTGCAACAGATTTTTCTATGCCTTAATGCTGAAAGATTGCAAAATTTAGTGCTCAGGTAAGCACCATATTTTTACACACACACACACACACACACACACACACACACACACACACACACACACACACACACACACACACACACACGTATATATACACATACACACACACACACACACACACACACACACGTATATATACACACACACACACACACACACATATTCTGGCACTTTCCTGCACATTTTGTGACAATCACAGTAAAAAAAGCTATTTCACTGCACCATGTGACTATAACCTCATAGAAGTTTGTAATCATGTTGTCTAAGTAATTCTAAGTCATAAATCTAAACCTCTGAATATTTGCTGCAGTATTTATGATATTGAGCACTCCATGGGTTAGTTCCTTGTCTTAATTAGTTATGCGTGGTAACGCATGGTAATGAGTTTTGTCTAATAGATAATCAATATTTCCATTACACCGTATTGAAGTCCTCTATAAAAGTAAAGCTGTGTGCACTCACTTCATGCAAAAACTTCTACTTTAGCTGATAAAACATAGAAAATGCTTCTACAGTGATGAGACATGCATCACTGTTCTTGCCATCAAAATAATGGAAACCTAGATGGATCACCAACAGATCCCAATATAAGTCAATGGGATCTCTCGGTAGCCTTTTGGACCCATCCTACAATGGATCTGACACAGTGTTGTGAAAAGAAGTCATGATGCAAATGTGAACATAGCCTAACCTCTTTCACCTGCCCATACATGTGCAGCTGAGTGCAGCCTGTAATAGTCAGGACTTCACAAACATTGTCTCACTTGAAATGATTTTTCTAATTTCCTCCGTTATTTACATATCGGTGCCGTTATATTTGGTTCCCCATATATAAATAAGCCCCTGAACTGTCAATGGGGCATTTCTATCTAACTAAATAGCGAGGGGGGGATGTCTTTGCTCTCACACTGTCCAATCAGCTACGGACAGTGTCAGGGCGGCTTGCGCTGTGTTTCGTCCCACGCAAGCCGCCCTTTTAACATTACTTTAGAGAAAAAAATTGGAAAGGTTTTTTTTTGTTTAACTTTCAATATTTTTTTTTTGGAACAATAAAAAACTTTATTTAGGGGACTTGAACCAGTGATCGTTTGATCGCTTATATGATATACTGCAATACTAATGTTTTGCAGTATATGGCATTTCTTACAGTGCATGGCTTCACAGTAGTACAAAGATGGCAGACCTGGGAGACTTCATCATATATTTCTCTGTATTAATTGAAATATGACAAAAAATAGAATCAAAGAAAATGAGGAGATTAGGGGAAGAATTATTAAATTATTGTTTTATGAAATGTCTATGTTTAGTGTTCCTTTAAGCACAACAACTAATCAAGACCATTGGGCTAGTAGAACATGGATGTATAGATATATATAAAATTATATATAACATATGATTCACATATATAATTAACATTATATGACATACATGATGGTTGACATGTATATTTCTCATTAATACTGCATTTAGCATCCATGTGTGTCTACCCAGGGAAAAGTTCACTTAAAGGGGTTGTCCACTTTCTGAAAACTGATAACCTATCCACCGGATAGGTCATCAGTATATGATTGGTGCGTGTCCGACATCTGGACCCCACACCGATCCGCAACTCCGGCTGCCTCCATGCACCGGATGTTTGGAACGGGATGCAGTAGTTGGAGCCGGAAACAGATGGCTCCGACTACTACATAGCGGCCGTTAGGCAGAACTGCTGCTCTGCTCCTGTTCACTTGAATAGGAGCAGAGCTGCAGTACCGCAGCTCTGTCGCTATTCTTTGACCGGAGCCATAAGCTTCTGTCAACATAGTCCGGCAGCCGGAGTAGCGGATAGGTGCGGGGTCCGGGTATCGGACACACACCAATCATATATTGATGACCTATACAGTGGATAGGTCATCGGTTGTCAGAAAGTGGAAAACCCATTTAAGGACTTATTTGATCATATTTTGTGTTAGATCTCTTTCTTTTTATCGAAAAAGGGAGCAGATTCAAAAAATCTTCCTCTTCCTGGAAACTATTCTCATTTTTGGGAATTAACGGGCCCAAAGGGTTATGATTCTTCAGAAACATTTTCCCTAAACTTTGTACTGTAGTGACGGAGTATGATGCTCCTCAGTAAAGAATGACATCTGCGTATTAAGTGCATGTTTGGATGCTGACAAATAAGAATTTTTAAAATGCCCAAAAATTAATAGATTTTATTTACTTCCTACTTTTAGCACTAGAAGTCTGTTCAAATATTCACATTATGTTCTGATCTTAATATAATTTTCTCAACACATTTAAATTTGGATTTTCAACACATTTCTTAAGCGCTTGTTTGTTCTTCATTTGAATAGACCATCAGCAATATCCAGTAATTTGCCATAAAACTGCCTGTTTGATAAGGAAATGATAAAAAAAAAAAGTGTGAAAGGTTTCAATATACTTTCTAGCAATTGTATTTTATTTCATAGAAGTATTCAGCATGGTTGCACTCACATAATCATCCAAAAAGGTTATGTCTGCAACTACCTTGTCTCCCCAAAAAAATTATATATATATATTTTGTGGGAGATTGGCATCAAGAGAGGTAGCCACAACCGACTCAGAACAGATAGAGGCAGTGACGCAATGGATAAAGTAGAAAAACAGGGCTTGCCTGTATTTATTTTAGCATCCAGAAAAGAAGTTTAGGTAGTTTAGGCAAAACAGAAAATAAATCCTGCTCGACTGAGCACTAGGTAAAAAAACAAACAGTTTTACCAATATCAGGGCAACACACACAAACATTGCTGTTGATTGGACCTTCAATTAAGGATCCTGTAATGTCTGTAATACCTCTGAGTTGCTTCGGTAACCTTGTGGTTTGCCTGTTTATTACAGCCGTGTTGTTTCCGTGCGTCCGCACCCATAGGAAGGTCACGAATGCGCAACAACACTGATGTGTGAATGGTCCCATAGAAATTAATGGGCCAGTGTGTTATCCGCAAAAAATGCAGTTAGCTCATTGAAGAGAAACACGATCGTGTGCATGAGCCCTAAATGCCCTAGACACACAACCCCACAAACACTGTGAATGCACCATGCTTTACACACATGCTGCAGGTGCGGCTAAATAACTAACAGCCTTGTCCTAATAACTGAGATGGACTAGGAATTGAGGGACTCACCAAATGTTTCCCCAATTCAATTCTAGGCCCTTTTCTGGCTTTTACAAAAAGTCAACTTCGGAAAGTCTGAGCTTTCCACTACAGCCCAAAAATTCCCTGAAACCTAAGGGTATTTGCACACATCGTTTTTTAGTCGTATTTCGAAGCATAAACGGTTTCAAATATGCCTTGAAAACATTTGCAAACAGCTTGCAAATGCGGCCGTTATAGACACACAGTAGGAAAAGGGAGGCAGAAAAATTTGTACTGTTTGGCACGAGCAGCCATGGCTGGTAGAAGTTTCCTTTAAGAGCAAATTCAGGCTCAATTTATGTTCATATTAACCATACCTTAAAGGGTATTCCCAACTCAGACATTTATGGCATATCCACAGGAGTTCCAGACTGGACTAGCACATATCAAAAACGGGGGTCCAGCGACCCTGTCCCCGTCTAAGGTAGCAGCTCCTGGCTGACAATTCCCGGTGTGGGCTTAAGTGGAGAGGTGAGCATGCAAGCGCGCGGCTCTCTCTAATATATTATATGGGAGTTACGGAAACAGACAAGCAAAAGGGGCACAGCTGTTTTCGTAACTCCTATAAAACATAATGAAGAGAGCCACGCACATGCATGGTTACCTCTGCACTTAGACCCAGCCTGGGATTGGCAACCAGCAGCCGCCTCACCAGGCGAAATGGGGGTCGGATGACCCCCATTCTCAATATAGATGCGGGTCCCACAGCTGGGGCCAAAATCTAGCAGAAATTTATGGCATATCCTGTGGATATGGCATAAATGTCTGAGTTGAGTGTGTGTGTGCACGCATTCAAGTGTTTGAGGGGGCGGTGGAACACATATTTCTAACTGTGGCGGTCATTTTTTATCAACCTGTTCAGCCATAGCAAATAGAAGAATTTAATACGACAACAATGATTACTGTAATACTTTTACTTGTGGACAAGTATATGGAATATATTGGATCAATACGACACATTTTTAAACTGAAAAGGAATTGCCTTTAAATGGGTTCTCCAACAACTTAAAATTGTGTAATAAGGGGAATTTTTTTTTAACTAAATTCTAAAAGATAGAATATCAGAATGTTATATGCCTTTGTGCCAGTATTACACAATATGTTAGGGTTGGAATTCCCCTTTAAGAGCTTGTTTGGTTTAGAAAGCCCATTTTCAAACACCTTATTAGGGAAATTAGAGGGGTGTCACCCCAATCAGGATCCTCAGCCATTAACCAGAACAGCTTTAAAGTGCATCTCTATCTTTCTCTCACTAGAGGACCAGTCATGTCTGTGCATTACACAGACAGCCCATTGAATTCAATAGGCACCATGTAATGCTTAATTTCCCCTGTGATGGCACTGCAGGGGAATGGAACACTTGCTGCTAGATTTCCCTAGAGATGACAGCTGATTATTGGGGTTCCAGCAGCAGCACAGTCCTATTCTCAGCTTATCATTATGGGACGCCTTTTAACAGGTATTGTCCCAAGTTGTCAACCCCTTTTTGTTCATCGGGGAGACAGCCACCTAGCGCCAGCTATTAGGTTCAGACGGCAGCCTCCCCGTGACGTCTTCAACGTAATCGCGGACACTAATAGCAGCAGTGGTCAAAATAAATAGGTTCCAAATGCTCCTCTCCCTCCCCATCTTATAATTTACCATGAGAAGGATATTCTAATAAAAGATAAGTCTAGCGTGGCTGTGGAATGCAGTACCCAAGCATTACCTCGGTCAGTACTGACACTGAGGCTTCTCAACATAGCGCCATTACACCTCATTGGAGGCACAATTCAATGGTGAATAAAATAGCCTTTGGCAGGTTGCATAGCACCACTTTCTGAGAACTGAACTCGTCGGAGTTCTTCTTTTCCTCATGCAGGGCACCACAGTGAGGAGTTATCCCCAAATAGTGTGTTGGCCCATTACACCGAATGTTCCAAGTCTGAGGTAGATTGGGACTCTGAGGCTGTGTCCAAATATTGAGGGTGGGTCTCACTAGCAGAACACCTGCTTCTTAATTATTTACTATGGGGTGGGTTATACACCTTGGAGGTGAAGGAATTTGCTCAGCTCGTCCCTAGTGAAAGAAGACGACCTAGTCCTTAGAACTCTTGCGGGGATTCCTGATTTCAGGCCTCAATAGCACCTGAGAGTGACCCGGCCTTGCTTTCCAAAACAGCTTTCCCACTCGATAATATTGATTAGACCCTTAACACATCCAATTTAAAATATCGGATATGGCAGGTCCTTTGCCCCTTATATTAACTAAACCAGAGCAAAAGGGGGAACTCTCCACACCTGTAAATGCTAAAGCTCTATTATCCTACAAAATGGCATTATTAAAAGTGACCAGTAGGGGTGTATTGTTAATAGGCCAGACTCTCTATCATATTTATAATGTGAGAAGAGCCAAATCGCTGACTTCTTTGAGCTGGCGGAACTAGCTACTAAATCTCTTGTTTGGTCCTGAATATATACATGATGTTAAGGTCCGTTATAGGACACGCAAATCATTTGCTGACCTAAAGAAACCTATAATCTCTAAAAAAGCCCTTTCATTCAGAGGGTCGTTTGTTCAGATACCAAGGACAGGCCTGGGATAATCCAGGACAGCCCAAGAGGTCCTTCATCAGACCATTCACCCAAGCAAAAGCAAATCCTTTCAGACCTCGACCCTCCAAGAAATCCCAGTCAGGAAAGAGCACAAACAATCTCTCTTGCTTCAGTTAATACCTAAATATGGGACCAAATTTCTATTGACAGTTGGGTCACAAACATAATGAAACTTGGCCTTATGTCGCTTGCTTTGTTCTTTTATTTTCCAAAGGCACACCCCAAAGTTTGCCACCAAGAATTACTCAGACATGGTGCTGTAACTAGCCCTGTCTCAGGGAAAGATTTCTCTGTCCAAACCGGGAGAAAAGGGTTGTATTGGCCATATCTTCCCTGTCCAGAAATCGGACGAGTCCATAGTACAAGTCCTAAAGGTGAAACCCTTAAACAGGTCATAAAAAAAACAAAAACCTAAAAGCTCCGCATAGAGAACATGTTAATACTGAGATACCTCCTAGAAAAGGACATGTATCCAGTAACAATAGACTTAAAGAAGCCTTCCGTTCTATTTTACGGATTCAAAAGTCACGACAGAAAATTATATTGTCTTCTGTGGCCTTGGAATTAGAGATCTTCCAGAGAATAGAGCAGACATCAGATGTCAGGGAAATAGCTTTTTTTGCCTCGGCCATCTAGGCTAGAAACAATAGACTTAAAGAAGACTTCCGTTCTATTTTACGGATTCAAAAGTCACGACAGAAAATTATATTGTCTTCTGTGGCCCTGGAATTAGAGCTCTTCCTGCATAGAATAGAATAGAGCAGACATCAGATGTCAGGGAAATAGCTTTTTTTGCCTCGGCCATCTAGGCTCAGAACCAAACGTTTGTTTCAAAGTTTAGTCTTAAGGGGCATGGAGAGTGGATGCCTTGTCATTTTCATGGACCAATCTTTATAAATTCCCTCCTCCAACACTACTGTCCTAAGTGTTGCAGAAGATCCAAGAGGATCAAGTAGAGGAGATGGTACTTGCCTACCCAGTTTGGCCCTCCAGACCTTGGTACCCAGTGATCCAAAAACAAATCCAAGGGAACCACTTTTCCCTAGGCTGCACAACATACTGCTTTCAGGGATAGGAAGATCTTCTGGTACAACTTCCACAATTAACGTGGATAACGGCTCTGATAGGCTATTTTCCTTCTCGAACTTATCAGACGGCGTTAGCCAGCTAATCAACGACTCTTTGAACCATATAACTAGAAATAGATATAAGCTTATTGCTGAATTTCAGACCTGCGACTCTAATATGATATCTAGAGTTAATCCTTTCTCCCACCTTGATGAGACCCTGGAGTTCCTAACACAGAAATATCTGGCAGGCTTGGATTGCAACACCATTAAGTCCATGGGTCCTACGTTAAACTTATTAACAACATATCTTATCGAAGATAAACTATACATTAGGATCATTAAGGGCACTTCTGCTGTAGGACCAATCGTTCCTAATTACTCATGCACCTGAAAAATTGATCTCTTATTACTTTTTCTTAGCATCATGTCCGATGGGGACTGCTATTTTTGGAACAAAGATATAAAGCTAGCAGAGCTTACACTTTTCCATCTTTTGGAAACTTGGCTATCTGTCACACCAGGAGGTTTCCATGTAGTTCTTAGGGGCAGAATGAAAACTTCACACTCGGATGAAACGCTAGATAGATGATAGAGCTAGACCTAGTAAGGGACCTAGAGGAAACTTTCTTAGGTTTAGTTAATACCGTTCAAAAGTATCTTACCCTTTCTGCCGCTTATAGAGCTGAGATTACAAATCTCTTCATCACTT
The DNA here is from genome assembly GCF_050947455.1 of Rhinoderma darwinii. NCBI lineage: Eukaryota > Metazoa > Chordata > Amphibia > Anura > Rhinodermatidae > Rhinoderma > Rhinoderma darwinii. The sequence goes on from NC_134691.1 coordinate 31,543,476, forward strand.
CCAAACCTCTGTTCCAAAAAGCTTCGGCTAATACAATTAGAGGCCAGATCTTATTTGCGCGGAAAAGCTCAGGCATAGATACCAATTCATTCAAAACCCATTCTATCAGAGCGGCCGTTTCCTCCAGGGTTACATTCAAAGAGATTCCCCTTGCTTCCATACTCTGTACAGGTCTTCTAGCAAAACCTTCATCATGTTCTATTGGCGTCCTTTCAAAACACAAAGTCTTGAATTTCTCAGAGCTACTACCAGATGTGTGCTACTCAACCCATTAGCTGGTGTTAGGCGGCTGTCTCGCAAACGAACAAAGAGTTTGCAGGAATCTATGACCTGCAAACGATAATTGTTCGAGAGGTAAGGACAGCCACCTAGCAACAGCAACCCTTCTGTTCTCCCTCCCTCACAAGGTTGTCCTGTGGTAGCTGCTTTCTTATTGTCTGTCTCTTCTGGGTCAGCCAAGAAACCAGAGACAAGAGAGCCATCATCAAGCCAATCCAAGAAATATACACTGGTCTTGAGGCTTCACTCCTAGACTGAGATTTACTTCACACTCTCAGTACTCTCCGTCTATGTTTTAATGGTTTTCAATTCCAAGTTCAGTTCCTTCTCTATCAACCATTCCCAGATGAGACATACATCTGTTAGACCTTTTCTAAACAGCTGCTTTCACCTTTCATTGTTATTAAAGCATTCGAATAGCATTACTGGTCACGTTTCCATGCTTTATTCAATTCCTAGTTGTTTAACGGGATTTGGACTAACCATCTGGTGTCCTTGGAAAAATTCTGAGGAGAGTTCACGCGCACTCGCGAGAACTCCCCCCGGGGATCACGTGACCACGGCTGCTATTAGTGGCCGCAATCGGGTTGAAAATGGTTCGGGGAGGCTGCCGCCTTCCCCGATTAGCTGTTGCTAGGTAGCTGTCCTTACCCCTAGAACAAATACCTTTTGCAGGTCATAGATTCCTGCAAACTCTTCTAAGTATACAACCTGTTAACATAAGAAACTACATAAATAATATTTCATAAGCTCAATAAAATTGAGATTTATCATTTTATCAGATTTTTTTTTCTCATTTTTCTGTGCATTTTGAACATTATGATAGATATTGTGAGACATATTTAATATGTGGTGTCACATTCTATGATATTGTACCCAAATTATATTTAGCAACATCTATAATTTAATCATTACAGATTACATTTTTATCTGTGCATTACGGAAAAAGACAAATGTATATTACATCTCTGACGTCTTCATTTACAATTTGAGGGAAGGAAAATAAAATATGAATATAATTACCTCGTGCTGCATTTAAATAGTCATTACACATTATTTACCAGTAAAATTTCAGAGCGCAAAACAATATTTTAATGTTCAGCATAAATATTTGATTATGTTAGGAATATAATAGAAAAATCTATTTATCTATAGTAATATAAACCACAATCAATGAATATTTATGGAAGCAAAATAATAGTGATGGGTCGTAGAGTAGGACGAGACGCTTTATGAAGTCTGAAGCTGAGCACATATAAATTACTTTGGGACTGTTGATCATTTTTCCATCTTGACAATTTTTCTCTGTAAAAACCTATTAATATTTATTTTATTTTTTTCAAATTCTGTTTTTATTCAGAAATTTTTATAAAGAGCTTTTCAGACAGTCATACAGATATAAATGTATACGCAAATCAATACTAGAAAGCAAAGTCTGTAGGAATGAAATAGGGCAAAATAATCATATCGATCTCGCAGGATCGTCAGAGCTGTATGAATCAAGTGATACATATAACATCTCAAAAGTACCTAATGATGGCACAGAAAATCTCTTAACATATACAAAAACGGTGTACAGGAACAATATACAAATATACATAGGAATATGAAAGACAAAAGCCTGGGGAGAAGGGTCAAATATGAGAATTCTAGATTGATAGAATGGCTAAATCTGTTTAATCAGCACGGACAAGCCATGCACGTCAATGAAACAGAGATATGATATAGTGCTAAGATAATGGACGTTACGAAAAGAAGAGAATCATGTGGAAAAGGGTGACTCAATTATGCAAGAAAAAGTTAAATACCCGTACTGTCTCTAACTTGAACAGGGATAGATGCAATAGTGTGTCTCTAAAGTTTCCATGGGGACCAGATAGACTTAAATTTGGAATGGGCTCTCTGCTCCCAGCTCACCAACTCCTCCATTCTATATAGATAATCCAATTTGACCATTAACTGATGCATAGTTGGTGCGATTCTGGATCTCCAATTTAGAGGGAAAAGCAACTTGGCCGCTGTGTGGATGTGTGTGATAAGGTTATTTCTGGTCGGGCAAAAATAAGGGAAGAAATAAATTTCCCAGTTACTTGATGAATTAAATCAGAGACCTCTGACCAAAATAATTTTATTAGCGGGCATTCCCACCAAATTTGTGAAAGCGAACCAATAGAATCGACACAGCTCCAGCAAGACAGGTCAGATAACAAGCCTATTTTATGTAAATATTCAGGTGTTCTGTACCACCTAGTTAAGGTCTTAAATGAATTCGCCTGTATCCTGACACATCTTGAGAAGCCACGGGAGTAACTTAGAATGGTCGCTATTTCAGAAGGAGACCAGGAAGACTAAAGTTATGATTCCCATGCCAGTATAAAGCTGGGTTCAGCGGTTGTGGATATAAGAAGTAAATCTTAATATATTTTAGAAAGGAGCTTGTGTCTACCCAGGATGACTCGGGTAGGGGGGTATGTGTCTTACAGAGACTCTGAAAACTTGTGGGGTACAAAAAGTTTATTTTTGGCTCTTTAGTTTCAGAGGCCACATCTTCTATCGATGGGATATTTGAATTTTGGAACAGGGTTTGCAAAGGTGCCATATTTAAATATGACCAAAAACTTTTCGGAGGACAAGTCACCCCAAGAGTAAGAGGGAGAAAGTTAATTGTTGTGTCTGGGCAGAATGATCTTAGAGAAACAAGCGTGGAAAGATAATTATGGTACCTTTTGAACTAGGGTTAAGGTTGGTCATGGAAAGGTGTTTATTGAAGTTGCCTCAAAGGAGAGGGCGTAGTCGCGGTCCTAAGAGAAATTGTTCTACTTCTACATGAGGAGGTGGTAAGTCCTTGCATCTATTCAACAAGACCCACCTGCTCAGGTGGTTAGCTTGATAATAGGTAAAAGCGTCTGGTAGCCCCATTCCTCTTCCTGTTTTTTAAGATGAGAAGCATGTGAGGGAGTCGCAGATGTTTTGTGGCCCAGAGAAACCAATTAAATAGGGTTCTTATGTTGTTAAAAAAGGATTGGGGAAGGAAAATAGGAACTGTCTGTAAGACATATAAAAATTTTGGTAAGACATACACTACCGTTCAAAAGTTTAGGGTCACTTAGAAATGTCCTTATTTTTGAAAGAAAAGCACAGTTTTTTTCAATGAAGATAACATTAAATTAATCAGAAATACACTCTATACATTGTTAATGTGCTAAATGAATATTCTAGCTGCAAACGTCTGGTGTTTAATGCAATATCTACATAGGTGTATAGAGGCCCATTTCCAGCAACCATCACTCCAGTGTTCTAATGGTACATTGTGTTTGCTAACTGTGTTAGAAGGCTAATAGATGATTAGAAAACACTTGAAAACCCTTGTGCAATTATGTTAGCACCACTGTAAACAGTTTTGCTGTTTAGAGGAGCTATAAAACTGACCTTCCTTTGAGCTAGTTGAGAATCTGGAGCATTACATTTGTGGGTTCGATTAAACTCTCAAAATGGCTAGAAAAAGAGAGCTTTCATGTGAAACTCGACAGTCTATTCTTGTTCTTAGAAATGAAGGCTATTCCCTGTGAGAAATTTCCAAGAACCTGAAGATTTCCTACAACGGTGTGCACTACTCCCTTCAGAGGACAGCACACACAGGCTCTAACCAGAGTAGAAAGAGAAGTAGGAGGCCCCGCTGCACAACTGAGCAACAAGACAAGTACATTAGAGTCTCTAGTTTGAGAAATAGACGCCTCACAGTTCCTCAACTGGCAGCTTCATTAAATAGTACCCCAAAACGCCAAGTGTCAACGTCTACAGTGAAGAGGCGACTCCGGGATGCTGGCCTTCAGGGCAGAGTGGCAAAGAAAAAGCCATATCTGACACTGGCTAATAAAAGGAAAAGATTAATATGGGCAAAAGCACACAGACATTGGACAGAGGAAGATTGGAAAAAAGTGTTATGGACAGACGAATCGAAGTTTGAGGTGTTTGGATCACACAGAAGAACATTTGTGAGACGCAGAACAACTGAAAAGATGCTGGAAGAGTTCCTGACGCCATCTGTCAAGCATGGTGGAGGTAATGTGATGGTCTGGGGTTGCTTTGGTGCTGGTAAAGTGGGAGATTTGTACAAGGTAAAAGGGATTTTGAATAAGGAAGGCTATCACTCCATTTTGCAACGCCATGCCATACCCTGTGGACAGCGCTTGATTGGAGCCAATTTCATCCTACAACAGGACAGTGACTCAAAGCACACCTCCAAATTATGCAAGAACTATTTAGGGAAGAAGCAGGCAGCTGGTATTCTATCTGTAATGGAGTGGCCAGCGCAGTTACCAGATCTCAACCCCAGAGAGCTGTTGTGGGAGCAGCTTGACCGTATGGTATGCAAGAAGTGCCCATCAAGCCAATCCAACTTGTGGGAGGGCCTTCTGGAAGCATGGGGTCAAATTTCTCCCGATTACCTCAGCAAATTAACAGCTAGAATGCCAAAGGTCTGCAATGCTGTAATTGCTGCAAATGGAGCATTCTTTGACGAAAGCAAAGTTTGAAGGAGAAAATTATTATTTCAAATAAAAATCATTATTTCTAACCTTGTCAATGTCCTGACTATATTTTCTAGTCATTTTGCAAATTATTTGATAAATATAAGTGTGAGTTTTCATGGAAAACACAAAATTGTCTGGGTGACCCCAAACTTTTGAACGGTAGTGTATGTTTTAATGAAATTCTTCCTACCTATCCAGGATATAAGTGAAATTTTAAGGTTTAGTAGTTGTGATTTTATCTGAGACAAAGGTGGTTGATAGTTTAGTGAAAAAAGTAAGGAAAGGTTTCTTGGCAGGAAGAACCCCAGGTATTTCATGGCGACTTCGGGGCATTTAAATGGGGTGTGAGAAGTAAGTGAGGTAATGTCTGAAGTTGGGGCTGAAATATTAACCCCTTAGTGACCAACAGTACGCCTTTTTACGTTCCTCACTAATGGGCTTTAGGCTAATGCGACGCCTTTTAACGTGATCGCATTAGCCTAAAGTAGCGCCGAAATTAATGATCGGGGCTCCGTTCTCTCAGCTACCGGAGGTAGCTGAGAGTTCGGGGCAACGACCAGAGACCATAACGAGTGGTCTCTGGTCACGTGATCGCCGTGAATCGCTATTTCACGGCGTTCACGCTAAACCGGCGGATAATCGCCATTTCTCTCTCCTCTCATGGAATAACTCCTTAGAGAGGAGAGAGAACGGGTAAATAGTGCGCCCCCCCCCCGTCCGATTCCCCTTCATGTCCGATCCCCCCCCCGGTCCGATCCCCCCCCCCCCGGTCCGATCCCCCCCCCACGGTCCGATTCCCCCCCCCCCCAAAATGGCGCCCGAGTGCGCTTTGCATAACTTACCTGTGTAGTCATCTGGCACAGCAACAATCAGGGACCGTTGTGACTGGTCCCTGATCAGGTGATCTCTGTGATAAAACCTATCACAGAGATCACTGACAGTTATTTTCAAAACACAGCCAGGACATGGGCTGTGTTTCTCTCTCCTCCCATTGTAGTTGTTCTGAGAGGAGAGAGAAATCAGTCTAAGTCCTGTGCTGTGAAGAAAGAAAAAAAGTGATAAAAAATCATCGTTACATATACATACATATATATATATATATAATATATCAAATCTATATTAGCGTCAGCGCTAGATTAGCGTCAGCGCTAGTTTAGCGTTAGTGCTAGTTTAGCGTTAGTTCTAGTTTAGCGTTAGTGCTAGTTTACCGTTAGTTTAGCGTTACTTTAGGGTTAGGGCTAGTTTAGCGTTCGTGTTTAGGGCCGTTTAGAATTAATTTTACGTCTGTTATATAAAAAAAAAAAAAAAATATAAAAAAAAAATATATATAAAAAAAAAAAAAAATTTGTGTCGTTTTTAGGATTTTAGGTTTACTTTAGGGTTAGGACTTATAGGGCATATATATATATATATATATATATACATACACATCTATAAATATGTCTCAGCGTATGTACAGCGCGGAGCAAGCCTACGCCTTGCTATGTTCCGACTCTTCTGAAAGCGAAACAGACACCGCTTCAGAATTTGTTCCAGACAGTGACAGTGACGATTCTAATTCCACCGCTGAACCCCATAGTCCTATGGTGGTGGATACGTCAGTCGCTGTAGAGGTGTCAAGTGCAGGGCCGAGTGTTGCAGTCCCTCCCGTGATGTGGGATCCTGCACTATCATTTTCCCCCCAAGTACCCCAATTTGAAGCGACCCCAGGAATTAGTGTCGACGTCCAAAATTTTACCCCCTATAATTTTTTTAATTTATTTATATGTGATACGGTCCTAGACTTGATAGTCCAGCAGACTAATCTGTATGCTAGGCAGTTTGTTCTACAAAAGCCTGCATCTATGTACTCCAGAATGTGGAGCCCCACAAGTGTCCCAGAAATAAAAAAATTTTTAGGCATTACCCTCAATATGGGTTTGGTTAAAAAACCCTCTGTCCGGTCCTACTGGACTTGTAGTGCTGTCCACGCTACCCCTGTATTTGCAGCAGTGATGTCCAGAAACCGCTATGAGGCCCTAATGCGATTCATGCATTTTACTGATAATTCCCAAGTCCCCCCAAGAAGTGACCCAGCTTATGATCGGCTTAATAAATTAAGGCCATTAATCACCCTTCTAAATGATTTATTTTTAAAGTTGTACACCCCTGACAAAAATTTGTCAGTAGATGAATCGCTCATGAGCTTCAAAGGGCGTCTTTCCTTTCGTCAATTCATCCCTTCCAAACGAGCCAGATATGGGGTGAAATTGTACAAAGTTTGCGAGAGCACAACGGGTTACACCTGCGGTTTCAAAATCTATGAAGGCAGGGACTGCCAAATTTATACCCCAGGCTGCCCAGAAACTATTGGCACCTCTGGCAAAATTGTGTGGAACCTAATGGAGCCATTTCTGCACAAGGGGTACCACGTCTATACAGACAATTTTTATACCAGCGTTGCCCTTTATAAAGCCCTCCATGCTGCAAATACAGGGGCCTGTGGGACAGTACGGAAGAACAGAGTGGGACTCCCACAACAGTTGGTGTCCAGGCGTTTGGGAAAGGGAACATCCATGGCCCTTGCAAGTCAGGAATTGCTTGCAGTGAAGTGGGCCGACAAGAAGGATGTCTACATGCTGTCCACCGTACACACGGACACCACTGTGGCAATTACGGAGAGGGGGGCTACCACTGCAAAGCAGAAACCGGTCTGTGTAACAGACTACAACAAATTTATGGGGGGTGTAGACCTTTCCGACCAGGTGCTTCAGCCTTACCTGGTGAAGCGCAAAAATAAGGCCTGGTACAAAAAGGTAGCAATCTACCTCATCCAGGTTGCTACCTATAACAGTTTTGTTATTTTCAAAAAAGCCCAAGGAACGCTCACTTTCCTTCAATTTCAGGAGAAGGTCATTGAGCATCTCCTTTTTGAGTCCACTATACCGGCACAATCCTGCGAATCTGAGGATGTGCGCAGGCTTTCAGAGCGCCACTTTTTACACCCTATTCCCTCCACTGAGACCCAAAAATATCCCCAAAAAAGGTGTCGGGTATGTAGCAGGCATGGCAGGAGGAGGGATACCCGCTTTTATTGCCCCATGTGTCCATCAAAACCAGCCCTTTGTAACTATCCCTGTTTCGAAACCTTTCACACGGTTGCAAATTACTAGAATTTAACACAAAAAAAAATAATGGGTTGGGGGCCTTTTTAGGGAGTCAATTTCTTTATATTTTCTTTTTAGTTCGTGGGCTTTCCAAGTAGGGATTATTTCTTGTGGGAGAGGTTGTAGAGCACATTTTTTTCAGACCGTGAAACTAATTTTACCCCTTATGATTTTTTTTATTTATTTGTGGGTGATCAAGTGCTGGAATTAATTGTCCAGTACAAAATCCCACATCCACAATTTTTTTATTTTGACTGTTCTTATGACTATGTCCTGCCACATACGGCTGTTACATTCCTAATTCTGTACCGTGATACGGGCATGATCTTTTTTTTTTATTTGGAGGATCTCTAATAATCGAGCTGTTCCTTATCAATACACCATGGGCTTTGTTACGGTTCTTCTGGAAATACTCATTTTGGGGATTAGTGATCCTTTACTGTTCCTATAGATGGTTTTGGACACTGTCCTTTTATATATTCTGTAGGTGATTGGTTGTTTTGTGCACATAGCGGTTCCTACCTTGCCGGGCAGGGGTCTGTTATGGTGTACCGCGTCACTTGGCACATTCGTCCCTCATAAGGATTGATGGAGCTAAAGAGACGTTGTACAACCAGTCACTGAAAAAAAAAATCCTTGTCATGACAGCCCTGCAGGTGTTCTTCTATCTAGTGAACAGACTCGAGTTTGCAACATAGTTGGATACATTTTCCTCCATTTGTTTGAAGATATTGCCCGTCACTCCAGTACAGTTTATTTTTTCCTCTCTGACTGATTTTATATTAGGACAGAATTCTGTCCACAATGACATCATAATGGCACCAACTGCTTCTTCAGCAAGACATAGTCATAAGTACAGGCAAATACGTCTATAGCAACATGTATCCGTTATGAATACACGGCTTCACTTCTATTCTGTGCCGCACAAATTTATTAATGTGGCATATTTCTAACAAAATAACCTTCTACCACGTCTCCTCTATTTCATGTGGAAACGTAATAAAAGCTTGAAGAAAACATTATATACCCATAGTGTCTGAAATGATACCCATTATTTCCTCATTTAAAACATTTTTGGTCCGCATGCCCACTACACCACTAGATGAATACTTTTAGGGGTTTAGTTTTTAAAATGGGGTCATTTCTGCGTGGTTTTTTTTTGTTCAGGCAGCTCAATGCCTCTAAATGCATGATATGGGGCCTAGAATTTATTCAATTGTGCCCTGAAAGCCAAAGGGTGCTCCCTCTCTTTTTGGCCCAGCCACACGTCTAATAAGCAGATTATGGCAACAATGAGAGTATTTTTGAAAACAGGAGAAACAGGGTGATAGATTTTGGGGTGTGTTTCTTCATTTTCATGTTCGCTTTACAAAGAAATCGGTCTTCAAAGTGATACTTTTATATAAAAAGTGTTTTTTTTATTTTATTTCACCAGCTATGCATTAAATTTAGCAAAAAACTGTGGGGTCAAAATACTCACTACACCCCTAGATAAATACCTTAAGGGGTCTAGTTTTCTAAATGGGGTCGTTTATGGGGAGTTTCTATCGTTCTGGTAGTTCAAAACCTCTCCAAATGTACAGTGGGGCCTAAAACAATTTCAAGCAAAATAGGAGTCCTGAAAGCCACCGGGTGCTCCCTTTCTTTCGGGCCCTGCTGTGTGTCCAGGCAACACATTAGGGTCACAATGGGGGCATTTTTGAAAACAGGAGAAACAGGGTGATAGATTTTGGCGTGTGTTTCTTCATTCTTATAGTCGCTTTACACAGAAATCGGTCTTCAAAGTGATACTTTTATGAAAAAAGTGAATTTTTATTTTTTTTCACCTGCTATGCATTAAATTTAGCAAAAAACTGTGGGGTCAAAATACTCACTACACCCCTAGATAAATACCTTAAGGGGTCTAGTTTTCTAAATGGGGTCGTTTATGGGGAGTTTCTATCGTTCTGGTAGTTCAAAACCTCTCCAAATGTACAGTGGGGCCTAAAACATTTTCAAGCAAAATAGGAGTCCTGAAAGCCTCCGGGTGCTCCCTTTCTTTCGGGCCCTGCTGTGTGTCCAGGCAACACATTAGGGTCACAATGGGGGAATTTTTGAAAACAGGAGAAACAGGGTGATAGATTTTGGGGTGTGTTTCTTCATTCTTATGGTCGCTTTACACAGAAATCGGTCTTCAAAGTGATACTTTTATGAAAAAAGTTAATTTTTTTTTTTTTTTCACCTGCTATGCATTAAATTTAGCAAAAAACTGTGGGGTCAAAATACTCACTACACCCCTAGATAAATACCTTAAGGGGTCTAGTTTTCTAAATGGGGTCGTTTATGGGGAGTTTCTATCGTTCTGGTAGTTCAAAACCTCTCCAAATATACAGTGGGGCCTAAAACATTTTCAAGCAAAATATGAGTTCTGAAAGCCTCTGGGTGCTCCCTTCCTTTCAAGCCCTGCTGTGTGTCCAGGCAATGCATTAGAGTCACAATGGGGGCATTTTTGAAAACAGGAGAAACAGGGTGATAGATTTTGGGGTGTGTTTCTTCATTCTTATGGTCGCTTTACACAGAAATCGGTCTTCAAAGTGATACTTTTATGAAAAAAGTGAATTTTTTTTTTTTTTTCACCTGCTATGCATTAAATTTAGCAAAAAACTGTGGGGTCAAAATACTCACTACACCCCTAGATAAATACCTTAAGGGGTCTAGTTTTCTAAATGGGGTCGTTTATGGGGAGTTTCTATCGTTCTGGTAGTTCAAAACCTCTCCAAATGTACAGTGGGGCCTAAAACATTTTCAAGCAAAATATGAGTCCTGAAAGCCTCTGGGTGCTCCCTCCCTTTCGGGCCCTGTCGTGTGTCCAGGCAACGCATTAGGGTCACAATGGGGGCATTTTTAAAAACAGGAGAAACAGGGTGATAGATTTTGGCGTGTGTTTCTTCATTCTTATAGTCGCTTTACACAGAAATCGGTCTTCAAAGTGATACTTTTATTACAAAAGTGAATTTTTATTTTTTTTCACCTGCTATGCATTAAATTTAGCAAAAAACTGTGGGGTCAAAATACTCACTACACCCCTAGATAAATACCTTAAGGGGTCTAGTTTTCTAAATGGGGTCGTTTATGGGGAGTTTCTATCGTTCTGGTAGTTCAAAACCTCTCCAAATGTACAGTGGGGCCTAAAACAATTTCAAGCAAAATATGAGTCCTGAAAGCCTCCGGGTGCTCCCTCCCTTTCGGGCCCTGTCGTGTGTCCAGGCAACGCATTAGGGTCACAATGGGGGCATTTTTGAAAACAGGAGAAACAGGGTGATAGATTTTTGGGTGTGTTTCTTCATTCTCATGGTCGCTTTACAAAGAAATCGGTCTTCAAAGTGATACTTTTATGAAAAAAGTTAAATTATATTTTTTTATGCCTGCTTTGCATGAATTCTTACAAAAAAACTGTGGGGTCAAAATACTTACAACACCCCTTAATAAATACCTTAAGGGGTCTAGTTTTCAAAATGGGGTCACTTGTGGGGGTTTCCACCATTCTGACACCTATAAGCCTATGAAAACCTGGCTTGGTGCAGGAAAACAAAATGTACTACAAAATTTATACAATTATTACTTAACTTGTAAGTCCTCTAAATTGCTCAAAAATTATTTTTTTTTTTCAAAAGTGCTGCCAAAATAGAGTAAAGAGATGGAAATATATATTTAATAAAAAAAATTGTACAGTATGTGTGTACATATGTGACATATTGCAGTTAAAAATAGGGAAAAATGATAATTTTTACAAAATTTCTTCAATTTTTCTATTTTTTAAGTTATTTCCGCAAATCGTATCAGTCTACTTTTACCACTAAAATAAAGTACAACATGTGACGAAAAAACAATGTCAGAATTACTTGGATATTCAAAACTTTCACAGAGTTATTCTCTGATAAAGTCACACATACCAGATTTGACAAATTTGGCTTGGTCATTAAGGTCCAAACAAGCTTGGTCACTAAGGGGTTAAGGAGTTCAGATTTAAAATAATTTATTTTGAAGTTGGAAACTTTTCAAAAACCATCAAAAATCGTCAGGATACGAGGTATCGCAAAGGTAGGATTGGTGATAATAATTAGCAGGTCATCTGCAAACGCAGCTGTAGTGTGTGTAAAGCTACCCACTCTCAAACCCGTGATATTTCTATCCTGATGTATCTTCTGGATCAACGTCTTCATGGTCAATATAAAAAGTGAAGCAGACAGGGGGCCATTGTGCCGTTCCGAATATGAAAGTGTGGAGATAAAGTGTTATTCAATCGCAATCTGGCACTGGGAGCTAAGTACAGAGAAAAAGTAGCCTATATAATAGGTTCAGGGAATACAAATTTCAACAGAGTGGCTCTCATAAACAACCAACTAACTTGGTCTAACTTTTCCTCAGAAACACCAGAGGTATTTTATTATTTTGGGCATAATGAATGTGGTGTTATGTTTTCCCTCTCTATTTGGTACAAAGCCTGTTTGTTCTGGGCAATGAGCTTATTTAGTGTTAAGTCCGTGGCTGCGGGCTGTCAGCTCCAACATCCCCCTGACAGCTGCAGCCACGAGTCTGCAAGCGCTGGCCCCAGCTCCTCCTCAGGAGACACCTGCTCTCGCGTCCACTCACCTCTGCCGGTTCCCGTAGGGTGCGTGCGCACGCTCGTGCCCACTCTTAAAGGGGCAGCACGCGCACCGGACCACATGGACGAACTTTACCCGTGAGTACCCGGGAATATAAGAGGGGTCCAGCCCCCTAGTTCTATGCCTGAGCGTTGTTGTGTTCCCTATAGTTTGTCTTTGTGATGGCCTCCTAGTGTGTTTCCTGTTCCAGCCCCTGTTCCAGTCCCTGTACCTGTACCTATACCTGTTTCCAGTTCCTGTTCCTAGCAATCCATACCTTCCTGGTCTAGCACCGAGCTGTGCCAAAGTCGTGCCGTCCTGCATCCACCTCTGACCTGCTTTACATCGCCTGACGTCCGCCTGCTACCTAAGTCCCAGCCCAGCCTGCCCTACTGCTGTCTGAGCTGCCACAGGTACCTATAGAAGTATAGACATTCACCTGTGCCCTGTTGGCCAGCTGCCTTACCGCCAAGGAGGTACGGCCCAGTGGGTCCACAGACCCTTCGTGACATTTAGAAAGGGTTTAATACTGTTAGCAATGAGTTTCGGCCACCACTTTAAATCTGAATTCAACAGAGAAATCGGTCGATAGCTGTCACAGATACTAGCATCTTTACCTTCCTTGGGGATCAAAGTAACATGTGCTTCCAAGGATTGTGGAGGGAGGTAACCACCTGCTAATAGATCATTACATATTGTTAGGAATTTGGGGAGGAGAGTAGTGCTACAATTTTTATAAAGAGAGATCGGGAGACCGTCTGGGCCCGGACTTTTGCTGTTACTGATAGTGTTCATTACCGAGGTAAGTTCTTGGATCATAAATGGGGTTATGAGTTTTTGTTTGTCTGCTTCTGTAAGAAAGGGTAAGACAATTGACGTAAAAAACTGCGAGGTTAAGTCAACTACATCGGGGTCTCATGGAGGTTATATAAGGAGTTGTAGTATGAGAGGAATTCATTAGTGATACCATCTATGTCTGACGAGTGTCGATCCCTCGCATCTTTAAAAGAGGAGATGAAAGGCAACTCTGATCTTTTTTTTACTGGAGCATGGTCAGAGAGGGTCACCACATATATCTTTTTGTAGCACCATGGGTATGTGGTGTTTAGAAATGAGAAGATAATCCAGTCTGTGATGGGAATTGTGTAGAGAAAAATGAATAGTACCTGTCTTCGGGGTGTAAATTGCGCCATATATAATTTAATCCCAGGGTATTGAGGGATTTACAAACTCTTCGTAGGGAGGCAAAGGAGTGCGAGGAGAGTTGCGATGACATGCCAAGTAGTGGGTCAAGGGCCAAATTTAGGTCTCCTCCTACCAAGAGCATGCCTTCCGCAAAACTATGAAATCTCTACAGGGTCTCTATCAATCATGGGACTTGCCCCTTATTTGGTGTATATAAGTTAGCAATTGAGAGTGTGAGATTTGCTATAGTCCCTTTAACAAACAAAAAACATCCATCTGGATCCGACTGTGATAAAATGTGGTTAAAGGGTAAGTTTCTGCGGAAGGCTATGCTCACACCTTTTGAGGATGAGGTCAGATTGGAGCTATGGAACCACTTGGAGTAGTGGTGGTGACGTATCCAAGGTACATGTGGTGTTTTAAAATGGTTCTCTTAAAGTAGAAGTATATCCGATCTTGTCTTTTTAAGGAGGGAGAGTATTTTATTTATCTTCCTAGGTTCATTCAGGCACCTAAATTATAGAATTGAGAGTCATCATGGCATAGACAAGGGGGGGAGGGAAAGTCTTAAATGGTACTTTACTTCTCTTGGAATGTAGGTGTGATCTAGTAGTATGTATTGATCTAATAGTGTGTAGAACTTCTCTCTGAGGGCAAAGGATGTGTCCACTAGAATGATGGACAACAATGGGGAAAAGGGCATATAAATCCGGAAATGACAACATGACAATAACCTAAGAACAATGGCAAGATCATTGCCAACATAGAAGGTAATAACAGGGTTTGTCATTTGGATAGTGTATAGGGGCAGCCAGTCGTTATGTAATTAGTTACAAAAAGAACGTAAACGTCTTCCATATCTATTTCCCATACAATCAAAACAGACATGGTGAAGACTAATTAATCATATTAAACTATGATTTTGGCCAAAGTGAGAGATCTCTGAACTTAGGCCCAAAAACTACGACTTGAACGGAGAAAACCGCAAAAATCAATGGAACAGAAGTGAATACTTTGGTGTTATGCCTGGTAGTCTTGAATTAATTATAAGACTCACATGAACATCGAAGGAGGATCGGAGTCCATTTCTGATGTGTGATGGAGCAAAGGACAATCTCCATTTTCATGGATCAAGGACCTTGGGATTCAAAGTGTAATAAAAAGAGAATCATAAGGGTAACATTCCTTCTACAAATAGGGACTCCTCCTCTCAGTCACAAATTGCATACAATACAGATATATGAGGTTGTTCAGAGTATTAGGTATGGAAGCAACAAAACCATAAACTAGTCAAGATCAGATAAAATAGAGGGTGATTAAAGCAGTCGTAAACACCCTTTTAAAGACTAATCAACCAATGTGTAGCGAGAGATGAGGAGGTACAGTACGTTCTGATCCCATCTCCAGGTACCCACCAGTGTCTGACCCCGTAGTTAAATTAAGCCCAAGTAAATGAAGGCATTAACATACAGATAAGTCATAGCCAAAAACAATATCCGTCAAGAAGTAAAAATAGCTCCATAGCGGAGTCTTCATGGATACCTTCTTCTCATCAGAGTATAGGAGAGGCTGATCTTAGATCGGGTTCTCAGGTACAGTCCATATAAATTCTTTTGGGATTACGTTTCCCATGTTTCTTACAAGCCTTTAAACTTTTGTGGGAACCTGCAGTTTCCCAAGGAGTGGGAGGGACTATTGAAGGTAAGGAGGAGATGTCTTGAACCTGTGCCCAGGTTGGCACTTAAAGGTCTGTGAGATCCATCAGATCAAGCGCATCTTAAAGGTCTCCTCGGTTATGAATATTGAACTGCTTGTTTTGAACTTCAAATGAAATCCCAAAGTGAAATAACCTCCTGTACGGTAGGTTATGGTTCCTCAGTATATCCGTTAATCGTCTTAATGCTCTCCTTTTGTTGAGAGTAACTGTACACAGATCTTGGAAGTAAAATAATTTACAGGCCTCAAACGTAATAGGATCTCTGTCTCATGAGGCGCTTAGTATATTGTCTCTAACCCTGGAGTTAAAACGTCTGCATATGATGTCTCTGGGTGGTTATGCGGATTTCGCTTTCATCCTAAGTGCTCTATGAGCTCGTTCAATGGAAAGTTATTTTCTATAACTCTCTCCTAGAACGGAAACAGTGGCGTAACTATAAGGGTCGCAGCGGTCGCAATTGCGACCGGGCACAGAAGCCAGGGGGGCCCGCGGCCACCCGCACCACATCAATGAAAAGTTACTATAGTAACTGGGGCCTATGTAATAAACCACGTCATTTTTTTTATAAATAATTGGACAGCACAATGTGGGGTTACCCATTTTTATAACCAGCCAGATACAACATAGCAGCAGCAGCAGCCTTGCATTACCAGGGTGGGAATGGTCACCGTTTTTGGCCTCCCCCAGCCTAGTAATACCATCCTGCGGCCGCCCCAGTGCCCCTCCGTCACTACAGATGGTCGGGTATTGAATCGTACCCGGCTCTTCCTGGTACCCCTGGTGGCGGTGGGTACCTGGGTAATAATGGGGATTAGTGTTAACCTCTTTATGTCTAACATTAAGTCCCCACTTAGTAATGGGCATTGTCAATCAGCCAGCATCTATTACTAAGGTGGTAGTTATAAAGTTTAAACAAATACAAATAAATAGATAAAATATTTTATTGAAATAAAAATCCCACACAACTCTCGTTATCCATTTTATTGAGAATAAAAAAAAACGGAGTTATCGAAGTAGTCCTCAAATCTGAAGTAGTCCAACAACCGAACTTGTAAAAAAACACAAACACACAAAAATAATTAGTAACCCATCAAAAAGGAAAATAATTCTTATACTTACCTTTCCTGGGTCCAGTGCTGGAGCCGCAATGTCAGCGAGCTGGGCCCTATATCTAATCCAATCATTTGTGATACTGTCTGCTGAGCCACTGTATCTAATCCTATCATGTGTGATACAGTCTGCTGGGCCCTATATCTAATCCTATCATGTGTGATACTGTCTGCTTAGCCATGCATCTGATCCTATCATGTGTGATACTGTCTGCTGGGCCACTGTATCTAATCCTATCACGTGTGATTTTAAGTCCTTAGTGACGCCCCTGGCTGCTAGTGCAGCATTGTTGGATCACTTAGGAGGCACAGCGATGCAGCTGAAAGCTGCGGGCCATCAGCCATGAGAAGTTTGGGGGGGGGGCCCAAGAAGAACTTTTGCATTGAGGCCCATGAGCCTTTAGCTACGCCCCTGAACGTAAATAAAGACCTGCTTCACTGTAGACAGGAGTGACTCCAGAGGTGTCAACTCCGGGAGACCCTTTATCCTAATTTAGTTACGATTGCCTCTGTTGTCTTCAAGTCAATTTGCCATATTATTTAAGTAGGAGTGACAGGTTTGAAGAGAGGCTGTTGCAGCTTCTGCGTAGGTGACTAGTTGTGCATGAGTATTTTCTAGAATCCCAAATCGGGACCCAATCTGTTTCACATCGTGTTTGATGTCATGTAGGTCACAAATGACTGAGTCAAGCGGCTTTGTCAGGGCCCGATTGGTAAATAATCTAAAGATTGGAAAGTCCTTAGTAATTAAGATGTCTTCTGTGTTACTATCGCCTTCCAAAGAAGGTTCTTGAGAGGCTTTAGGCGGCATGTTGTCGTCAGCTTTGTCCAAAGATCTGTCAAGGGTTTGACTGGTAGATATGCGTATGTAATTGTCAAGATAGCCAGTTAAGGCATTACCAGATGCTTCTCTGGGCTTGTGTGGTCCTATCTTGACCATGGTACGGATAGGGGTCGCTGCTCCAAACAGTCTGAAAGTTCTCACATACTTAAGTCACAGCCTTATACTTATGTGTCTGGTGGAGAATACAAGATTAGAAATCAGTCAGTTTCCAGAAAAATTAGAGCATGGCCCTTAAAAAATTATAGCAACGTTGAAGTATTTAAAGTACAGGTAGATCTACGTCGGGGTAAATCCAGCAAAAATTGAAGCTTGGCTTCAGGGGGCAGACAGAGGAAAATAAATATTGGTCCACAGCAATGCCTCAAGCAGTTTAGAGTACCTTGTGTCCACGATGCACTCCCTTTTGATTTAGTGAAAATACTCAGGGCCATGTCTTAATGGAGCCTCATTCTGCTTGCAATAGGTTGCACCACGTGTGACCTCAGTATGTCTAAAATGGCTACAATGCTCGACAGTCCCCACTTGGTAACCGCATTTGTTTTAGCCGAGTGATCGTAATTGATTCCGTCTTGTTGTCAGGAGCGGTGAAGGGCCGTCACAGCTATACACTGCAACCAAATATAGGCCGCTGCTCTCTTCTCCAGCGCCACCCTGCCGCACAATAACTATTGTTAACACTACCTTTTTCTGCAAGCATTAACAAATGGGTCTTACGATTCCAAGAGTGAGTTGCTCCTTTCAGGGAGCGTTTTCAGGCTTCGCCAGCCTCGGTTCGTCCGACGAAGTGTGGCCCACGCACTTCCGTTTTCAAATTTATGCCTGCACACTATGCCCCTTTGCTAAAAAGCTTCCAAACGCTTCCGTAAAACCCTCATGAGGTAGCACAACACTCGGAGATCACTGCTGTGCAGCAACCGCAGGGAATCTGTGTTATCGTGGAGGATAGCAGCAGATTATAATAAGCATTGGTGAAACTCTCCAGCTGCACGTGTGCTTCCACCAGAGGCCAAGCCGCACCGCTTTATTATTCCTTTTAGAGATAAATATTTGCATCAACAGGTAAACACATGACCTCCAGCTATTTTAGACCATCAATTTCCAGAAGGAATAGGCAGCACTCCATATAAATTCACATGACATAGTAGTGCATTGTTCACCTATAAAAATGTGACGTTTCAGCCAGCATTTTCGGCCTTCCTCAAGCAATGCAAAATTATAACAAGGTTTAAATGGGGAACGTAATACAATCAAGTGATTACATATAATTATCATAAAGTGCAATACAAGTGCTAAAACATATAATATTTAGGGTATACTCCTCAGAGAGGCAAACAAATTACAAGTGCAACAAAATGACAGTCATTTTAAAATAAATAGTACATCCAGTACAGTTTACAAATAGATGTAATTAGTTAATCAATGCATCACACTCACGTATGTGTCTATCCATGACTCCCCCATCAAAGATCCATGCATTACTTATTGTTTTCAAAATACGTGCCATATTCCGGCGTTTAGATGCTCTCATAGCGCATGTCAATGCAGATCAAAACAATCCTACTGGTCTGTCAATGCATTTACCCTATGAGTATAGCGCTAGTATATTGCAAATACCCAATCTGTGCACACTGCGCATGTCCGTCAAATTCGTGCATGCGCACTGGGTCCATTGAGTCAGATACATCCATAGCAGAAGAGGGCAACATCTGCCAGTTCTAGTAGTACAGTTTAGCTATCAATATGGCTAAACTGTGCTATTAGAATGGGCAGAGGTTGCCCCTATTGCTATGGCGGTATCTGACTCAATAGACCCAGTTCACATCCGTAAATTTGATGGCCTGGAGTCCTGTCAATATGTGTTTGTTCTCATGAGTCCTTGATATTCATAAGCTGCACCAAGCCACAGTATGGGGAGAAAGTTGTCAATACGCATTCGGTGGAGGTGTTAGTCACAGATCATGAATTCAAGCTGCTGCAGAAAAAGATATTTCTATGAAAACTACTAAGCATTCAGGGTCTCTGGCAATACTGTATGCTGCCCTCAGATAGCTATTTATGACTAGGTGTAGAATTTCTTTCAAAAATTGTTAAACTAAAAAGGGCTTCATGGGCCTTCATTTTGGAGGTCAAAAGACTTAACAGCGCAAATTCACAATAGGTATTTTCGGATGTGAGTTTTTGATTAAAGCAGTCATCTCATCTTGACAAACTCTTTTGAAAAAGAGCTTCACAAACCTCCTTGGAGAAGTTTCGCCCCGTCATACTTTTCCTTTGCTACGGCCACTACAGGGAAAATGTAGTAATGTAATACATAGATAGGCCGGCTGGTCCGCCAGAGCAAGAGCCGTTGGTTAATTTGGCTTAATAAGGTAACCTCTTTAATTAGATTTTATTTACATTTTTTAAATATTTTTACCCCTGTTTTCCAAATTTTTGCTTTTCCATTTAATAACATTTACTCCTTGAATGAAATCCCATTTTTTGCTTGTTTTCATTTCACAATCTACAAATCTATACTTATCCTATTTATTTTATTCTTCTATTTTTCCCTTAATTAATTCTGAAGTTATTTTATTTTTTTATTGTATTATTAAAATCAAAGTACATTGCTTGTAATATAATGCGTGCTTCCAATCCCAAAAAGGAAAACAAAGTTAGCATGAAATGATACAACTCCACTTTAATGTCCAGCCATGCGGTTTCTTCATGGAAAAATAATCACTTAAAGATGAAATTCCTCATTTAGTTTCCCATCTATTTTACAGGCCGAATTGGAGACTTCATACAAGGGAACGGTTGAATTTTTAAGTCTGATATCGTAAGCCACAAAATACTTGACATACATGTGTTTTCAGTCTCTAACCTTGTCTAAATGAAAATACATACATAAACATACACCTAAGGAATTAAATGTGTCTACCGGGACGTCTTTGATCCTCCATGAAATCAAATAGGCAACAGATTTAAAGGGTTTTATTGAAGAACAAATATTTTTTTCCAAAACAACTTGGCATGCAAAATGAATTAAGGCTGGAGCAATATCCTTGGATAAACTAATATACTTTCCTTTAAGCATTTTCAAATATTTGCAATTATCGAATTTAGAAAATGAGATTATATCCTTTTTCAAAGACTCTAAATGCAGGACATTTTGATACCGCAGTTAATCTTTTGCTCATAACAAGGATATTTTTTACATTGATAAAACTATTTATATATGACTGTAGAAAAGAAACATATGTGCCTTGGTTTTGACAATTTAATTTTTATAAATTTATATTTTGGTTGCCAGTCCGCTGTACAACTATTAGACTGTTTGGGAAATTGACTTACACAGTAGGATTTATATATAAAATAATTGCATTTTCC
The DNA here is from genome assembly GCF_050947455.1 of Rhinoderma darwinii. NCBI lineage: Eukaryota > Metazoa > Chordata > Amphibia > Anura > Rhinodermatidae > Rhinoderma > Rhinoderma darwinii. The sequence goes on from NC_134691.1 coordinate 31,564,282, forward strand.
ATAAAACATGGGGACACTATGTCCATGTTTATATGTCATTGTGTAGCTAGAACACTTTATTTCCAATCACAGTAAAAGCTTTGCACTATAAAAAAAAAACCTACACCCATGCTGTTAAGGGACAAAAAGCAGTCAACATATTATTTTTGCATTAAAAAAAACTGCACTCAATATATAATGCAAAGCACAATGCCATAATACTACACAAAGAGTGAGAGATACAGCAATGGACATGTCAAACCAACTTCAATCTTCTTGGTCCATTGTAAAATCTATAAGAGCCCCCAGCATGTACATTATAGTGCTACTGTTTATTTCTAGGGCAGAGGAACCCAGTAATGCCTTTTATGTAAATTTGAATAAGCCCCACCTTCTTCATGGGCTAATTCGCAGGACAGAACAACTGGATTATAGGGAGGTATGATTATGTACATGCCCCCTGTCTGTGAAACCAGAAAAAAAGACATACAGTATTTACCATATTTACCAAATCTCCAAATTTCAGAATTCATTTCATTTTAGAGAAGCTGAAACTTGAAAGTGTGTTCACATATAAATCACTGTGATATGAAGTGTATTACAGATAAGGGAGTTATCAAGAGAATGTTTTTCTATTTCGTGAATGTGATGGTATTGAAAATCTATTAGCTGGGACTTAATGAAGCAGAAGGTCAGATGATGAAGTTAACTTTGCACCCAGAAAGCATCAAAACAATATTTAATTGGACGGTACATTTATTTAAGCTTTTAATGTTCCAGTACTTTACCAAAATCATTTATTTTCATTTGTAAAATGAAAGATTGAGAAACTCTAAGGGAGAAATTACTTTTATTGTTAGCTTAGAAGTGGACTGATTAAATTCTGGTGTTGTCCTCATATGACTTATTTTACAAGACAGTGGCCAGCTGTGAAGAACATATCCCATAAAATGTAGATGTTCAAAATAAATATGAAGATATAAAGAGTTTGGGATCTTAAAGGGGTTAATTTATAAAGACAACCCCTTTACATATGCCCTATTAGGACATATGTACATCATGGTGGAGGATTCTCTGTTTGGGAATGTCCCTGGCCTTGGCAATCTTGGTCCAGCAATTAAATTAAATGGTCCCTGTGCAGTACTACATTTCCACTGCAGCTTCTGGCCAGATATGACTTCCACCCTCAATCACGGCTGATCCCCGAGGGTTAGAGAAGTCCAATCCCGCTGTGATCAGCTGGTGTTATTTTCATGAGACAACCCCATTAGGTATAAATCATTTCTGTCTGCACAGATTTCCTGGTGAGATTATGGTGGGCTTGTGCTTGTACATAGAAGCTAATCTGACTAAACAGAGCTTCAGTAGAAAGCATAGGATAGACAGAGCAGCAGCCTGAGATAGCTACAAGATTTTAAACCTTAGACTCCAGAAATCAATGTACTGTACTGTCCGCTGGAGTCATTAATTATAGCTTTCCACTTATGGAGCAGAACTAAATGGTATCCAACACTGGCTTACATATAATTATTAAAGAGATTAACTGATGTAGACAACCCATTTTCAAGTACTACATTAGAGAATTTGGAGTTAAAAGTGAGGAATTGTAATGTCCGTGGCAGCGGGCTGTCAGCTCCAACCTCCCCCTGATAGCCGTAGCCACGAGTCGGCAAGCGCCGGCCCCAGCCTCCTCCTCAGGAGACGCCAGCGCTCGCATCCACTCACCTCAGTCGGTTCCCGTAGGGTGCACGCGCACGCTCGTGCCCGCTCTTAAAGGGGCAGCGTGCACACCGGGCCTCGTGGATGAACTTTGACCTGTGGGTACCCTGGACTATAAGAGGGGTCCAGCCCCCTAGTTCTATGCCTGAGCGTTGTTGTGTTCCCTAATTTGTGTATGTGAGGGCCTCCTAGTGTGTTCCCTGTTCCAGTCCCTGTTCCAGTCCCTGCTCCTGTACCTGTTCCAGTTCCTGTTCCTAGCAACGCATACATTCCTGGTCTAGCACTGAGCTGTGCCAAAGTCTTGCCGTACTGCATCCACGTCTGACCTGCTTCACCTCGCCTGACGTCCACCTGCTACCTAGTCCCAGCCAAGCCTGCCCTGCTGTTGTCTGAGCTGCCACAGGTACCTATAGAACTATAGACATTCACCTGCTCCCTGTTGGCCAGCCGCCTTCCTGCCAAGGCAGTACTTCCCTGTTGGTCCACAGACCCTTCGTGACAGGGATGCATAGTATAGTACCTACAAATCAGAGATCGGCTACATAGAAAGTAGGACATGGCACACTTATCCATCACATAGACTGATTTTAATGGGCAACATGTAAAGCCCAATTTCTCTTGTGGTGGCGCTACAGGTGAATTGACTACTTTCTGTCAAGTTCCTCTTCAGATTACAACTGATTGCTGAGGGTAACAGCAGTTGGAAACCAGTGACCTATTCTTACCAATCCCTTGTAACAAAAAGAATCTCATTGGCACTAAGAAAGGTACTGCCAGGAGAATGACATACCTTTTTTTTGGAAGACAATTGAAATAAATAATCAAAATAATGTAAGTAAAATTAATATTTTGGTCTAACTAAATTTCTCTTTAAGACTTTCTACAGCTTTCTACAGATGAGTTTCTCTGCCTTTTGGAGGAGAAAAGGGCTTGGCTAATATGCCTAGTCAATATCCATGTTTCAAGGCTCTTCTATGGGTTGGGCACTGACTTACTGGAAAGTTACCTTCAATCGGTGAACTAGAAAGATAGTTTTCCTTCTTATGGAACATTGCCTGTAAGACTCCATACCAGCTGTGTCTCTTCAATGAAAACCTGCCCGCCTTCCCCCGCGCTACATCTGGGGCCTCGCACCCTGCTTTACAATGATGAACGGAGAGAACTCTGAAGTAGCTGTCAACAGATGGGTTGCACTTCCTTTGGAAGGAGACTCTGGATTGGCTAAAATCCCTAGTCATGTTTCAAGACTCTTCTACGGGTCGGAAAATTACTTACAGCTACCCCCAGTAGGTGGCACTAGAAAGATGGTTTTCCTTTTTCTGGCGGAGAGTTAATTTGCTTACTTTTTCCCATGGTGCACCAAATCAGCTGCATGTCTTCAATGATAAACAGCACCCCCTGGGATAGTTAAAATGCAATCCAGAAAATGGAAGAGTATGGTAAACTCCTAAATATCTATTATAAGACGATACAACCTGGCAAGCCTCGAAACATCACTATTGGTGACACAGTGGCTCTGTGGTTAGCATGTGCCTAGCAGCACTGGGGTCATGTGCTCCAATCTGGCAAAGGGCAATATCTGCATGAAGTTTGTATATTCTCTGTGTGTGTGTGTGTGGGTTTCCTCTAGGTTCTCAGTTTTTTTTCCTACACACCAAAGACATACAAATAGGTTGAATTCCTATGAAAATAAGCCTAGTGTGTGTCTGAGATAGGGAAATTAGACTGTAAGCCTGCTATATACAGGACCAACTCCTCCAGGCATTGAACATTATTGCACATTGGCTAGATGTGCAAGCTGCCGTTCCTCCCACTACACCTCCTAGCAGTACAGATCCTCAGACTACACCTCCTGGCTGTCACATAGGGTTCATGGACCCACTGGGCCATACTACCTTGGCAGTATGGCAGCTGACCAACAGGGTGCAGGTCAGAGTCCATAGTTCATATAGGGTATCTGTGGCAGCTTGGACAGTAGCAAGGCAGGCTTGGCAGGAACTAGGAAGCAGGTAGACGTCAGGTGTGGAGAAGCAGGACAGGCGTGGTATACAGCACAGCTACAGCTCAGCACGGCACAAGAACAGGATACAGGTTACAGGATACAGGAACAGGGAACACTGGGAGCAGGAAACACTAGGGGACCATTTGCAAGACAGACTTGGAATACAACAACAACAACGCTCAGGCGTGGGAGGAAGGGGCTGGGACCTTCATATAGCCCAGGGTGCTCTGGGAGCAATTAGATCAATCTCCAACATGCGTGCGCTCTGGCTTCTTAAGTCTGGACTGAGCTGGTAATCACACCCTGGTGGTCACTGTGGAGCAGGACGGCCGTATTTGCAGACATCTCTTGAGAGAAGGGTGTCGACTGGATGGAAGGAGTTTGTGGTCAGTGATCACGGACATTACAGTATCCCACCTCTTACATCCCCTCCTCTTGGGACCAGAACGAGAGAGAAAACTCTTAATGAGGGTAGGAGCATTGAGATTCTCCTCAGGCTCCCAGGAACTCTCTTCTGGACCAAACACCCTCCAATCCACCAAATAAAAAGTCTTTCCTCTTGCTCTCTTGGTGTCCAAGATCTCTTTAACCTCGAAGGTGTCTGAAGGGCCGCTGGAGGCAACCACTGCGCTTGGAGTCTTGGTAAAGCGGTTCAGAACCACTGGTTTCAGGGGAGAAACATGGAAGAAGTTGGGTATCTTGAGGGTAGGAGGCAGCCGAAGCTTGTAGGCGACAGGGTTGATCTGTTGCAGGATCTCGAAGGGACCGAGGAACCTGGGAGCAAATTTGTACGACGGCACCCTCAGTTTAATATTCCTGGAGGACAGCCAGACCTTCATGCCAGGAAGAAACTGAGGAGGTTCTCTTCTCCTTGTGTCCGCCTTCCGCTTTATGCGGTCGACCGTCAGCAGGATGGAGGATGGAGTCTGCTGCCAGATCTGCAGAAAGTCCCCAAAAGCCATGTAAGCAGCTGGCACCTCGGACGTAACAGCAACTGAGAGAGGGATTCGTGGGTGCTGGCCATAGATAATAAAAGGACGGTGTCTTTTGTGTGGACTCGCCGGTATGATTGTTGTAAGAGAACTTAGCCCACCCAGTCATCATGCTGCTTGGATATGAAGTGGCGTAGGTAGTTCTCCAAGATCCGATTCATCCTCTCGACCTGACCATTGGACTGAGGATGGTAGGCTGAGGAAAAGTCCAACTTTATACCTAGGAGTCCACAGAGGGCTCTCCAGAACTTCAAGGTGAACTGAACCCCCCGATCAGACACAATATGCTGAGGCAAGCCATGCAGGCGGAAGATGTGTTGGATGAACAGTTTGGCCAGGAGAGGAGCAGAAGGAAGACCGGTCGGAGGAACGAAGTGGGCCATCTTAGAAAATTGATCCACCACCACCCAGACAGCACTGCATCCGGCAGAGAGAGGCAGGTCCGTAATTAAGTCCATAGCTTTATGCTGCCAGGGGGCATTGGGCACAGGCAATGGCTGGAGCAGTCCAGCAGGTCTGGAGTGAGCGACCTTGTTGACTGAACATACTGAGCAGGAAGAAACAAAGTCCATAATGCCCTTGGGCAGCGTGGGCCACCAGAAATAACGAGCAATCAGATCCCGAGTCTAGAGGAGTGTCCCCAGCGGAGGATTCTTCCACGATCAGCCAGGCGCACAAAAGTCCTCCCTGGAGGAATGTCCCCCAACTTGCAGGGGATTGACAGAGACAATGCACGACGGATAAATGATGTTCTGTGGAATCTCCATGGTGTCGTCTGTCTCTAAAGACCTGGACAAGGCATCAGCCCTCACATTCTTGTCAACCGGGCGATAATGGAGCTCAAACTGGAACCTGGTAAAGAACAGTGACGACCTGGCCTGACGAGGGTTCAGCCATTGGGCCGTCTGAAGATAGGTGAGGTTCTTATGGTCCATAAAAATCAGGATAAGATGAGCTGCACCCTCTAGTAAATGTCTCCACTCCTCCAGAGCCAATTTGATGACGAGTAACTCCCGATCCCCAATCGAGTCGTTGCGTTCTGCGGAAGAGAAGAGCTTAGAAAAATATCCACAAACCATTGACTTTTGCCCTTGGAGCCTCTCTGGAACAGGAGTGCACCAGCACCAACAGAGGATGCGTCCACCTCCAAAGAGAACTGTAGAGAGACATCTGGATGATGGAGGAGAGAGGCTGACTGCAAAGGATCTGCCAGACACAGCGTCTGTGTCGACGCCCGTGGGTAATCAGTCTGCACCTGCTCCTAAGTCTGAGAGAGTGACACGATCTTCTACCAGTCAGGCTGGGAGGCTGAGGAGTGGGAGAGCCTATCACAGCCTGGCCAGACGGAGCTAGCTCCCGCCCTCTGTCTATTTATACCTGCATTTCCTGCTCCTCCTTTGCCTGTGATTCTTCTGTGTCCTGGCTCTGCTGCTGCTCGAACATTTTGTCCTCTGCTTCATTTTGACCCTGGCTTTACTGACAATTCTTCTGCTCTGCGTTTGGTACCTTGTACACTCCTGGTTTGACTCGGCTCGTTCACTACTCTCCTGCTCTGCGTTTGGTACCTCGAACACTCCTGGTTTGATTCGGCTCGTTCACTACTCTCGTTGCTCACGGTGCTGCCGTGGGCAACTGCCCCATTTCCCTAACTTCTGTGTACCCTTGTCTGTTTGTCTGTCGTGCACTTATTGAGCGTAGGGTTCGTCGCCCAGTTGTACGCCATCACCTAGGATGGGCCGTTGCAAGTAGGCAGGGACTGAGTGGCAGGTAGATTAGGGCTCACCTGTCTGTCTCCCTACCCCGTCATTACACTGACATGAAGGCACTCTTCAGGCTACTGAATGCGGACTCTGGCTCAGGAGTCCACGCCTTGGCGTTCATGCCCTTCTTAGTGAGGTTAGAGATAGCAGAAGTCAGTGAGAAGTTTGGAATAAACTGTCTGTAAAAATTGGAGAATCCCAGAAAGCGTGGTATGGCCCTCAAGCCTTGAGGGCGTGGCCATTCCAGGACAGACTTTACCTTTTCAGGATCCATCTCAAGACCTCGATTCGAGACGATATAGCCCAGGAAGGGTAGAGCATCGTTTTCAAACATGCACTTTTCCAACTTAGCGTACAGACGATTGTCCCTTAACCGCAGCAAAACTTGATGGCCATGTCTC